>NC_081859.1:9911894-10211894 GCF_963259705.1 Myotis daubentonii
AAAATAACTGAAATGTGTACATTTAGGAATAAACACTAAAATAACTGACAGTATATTAGTACAGATACAGCTTATGTGAAACTGTTTTAACATTATAAATTTTTTAATGGGTAGGTGAAAATAATATGAGAATTTATGCTTTTATCATTTTATAAAGTTTCAAAAATAATTTCAGCTACAACTGTAAAACCACCTAATTATCAAGAGGGGAAATAGAAAATAATATTATTAAGAGAAAAAGGAAGCATTCTGAGGTCCTATAGGATGTCTTCACAAATGGCAGCCTCCATACTATTAGACTAAATTCTTTAGGTTCTATACACTGGTTCTGGTCTTAGTAGGCAATGCATCCTCTTTTCTTTTTTTTTTTTTTTTCTTAAGCGGTTGTGGTGGAGTCTTCTGCGAATCGTTTAATTCATCATTCTTCCTTTTGAAGGAGGAGAATGTCTGCCTGGCAACCTCAGAAGCAGAGAACCTAGGCTTGTCATTGGTCCTCTTCTTTTGAGGACCACTTATCCCAGGTTCCCAACCTTTTAGAAGGAAAGGTGAGAGAAAGTACAGCCCTATCCCATTTTATTCCATCAAAACCCTATATATGAACATTGACGCTTGGTGAAAGTCTAAAGAAGCAGATAATAGTATTTCATGCACAAATGTGCCTCAGGCATGGCCATGGTAAAGGTAGTGTCTACAGTTCCCCACATTATACAGCTATTGGCCATGTAGGGTCTGTTAGAGAAACAGAAGACACTTAATGAGTGTCGTGTTAGAAAGGTCTTTTGGTTTTAGACAGTAGGCCTGGGCCTCTCTCCCTGACCATTTCAGATGTTTTAAAATCAACACAAGAGATACTAGGAATGATGGCTGGTGGGGAAGTTATGTTCAGAACAAGTATTCATATGAGAAGAAGCATTAAGCATAGAGGGGAAATAGGAAAATTACTTTTTTCCTATTTCTTTGGGAAACAGCAGATTTCTTTTCTGCTAAAAAGAAATTACATTTTAATTTACTTTTGTATGAAGTTTCTAGAGGTATAAATGCACGTACATATAAACATTCAGGAAATTTAAAGAAATCATTTTATACTGAGTTGGAAACCATTGCTGTATGGGTGAAAATTCAAATGGGCAGTAATAACATAACATATATGACACTGCAAACATTTGGCTGCAGACTATTTACCCACTGAGAATATTGGCACTTCTGATTGTATATCATGCCATGGCCAATAAAGCTATAGAAATGTGTAATTAGGACATATTCTTCCACAAGAATGGAGTTAGGCATTAATTTATCAAACTTACTTAAGAGCTCATCTGTTCTCCACACTCACACAGCAGCTATTGAATTTGTGTCTCATTTCTAATTGGCTCTTTTCTTGACATAATGAGCAAGCCCAAACTCTGAGCTGGTGTGTGCGTGGAAGAGACGAGGTGATGATAAAATGCAAATCCTGGCCCTGGCCCAGGCCACACACCAAAGTCAGGGCGTGGAACCCACGGAGCCTTGAGAGCGCTGAGTTTCTGAGTTCTTGAGGCTGAAGGTCATGTTTCAGATGCTGAAGGAGCATCTTTGTGTAGGAATCTCTCCGTTCTCCTTTCCCATGAAAAGAGACTGTTGAATATCGTCTTACCTTTGGCTTTGGAAGACTTTGCATAGCTTTTATTTTTTCAATCAAATTCCTGTTTCAAAATGGGACGCATTTAAAGTATTTAAATATGCTCATATCATTTTCAAACCCACACCATGGCTCACTGGGGTTTTCTAGTGACATGCATGATGAAGGTACCATGTGGATGCCAACCCATGGAGCAGATATATCATACTTTATACCGGTAGCTGCATACCATGTACATATCTGCCAAGCGTTGGTTTTTGTATGCTCTGTCATGACAAGGGTTCAGTGTTCTCTGAGTAAATAGTCATTTTTTTAATGTTTCTAGATTGAAAGTATAACCATCATCCCCAAATGCCTGGATTTTGAGAAAGGAGGCTCTCAGTTGGTAGGTGTCAGCTATGAGTTAATATTAGACGAAAATGGAAGGGTGGACTCTGTAGAGAAATAGAAAAAAAAATTATCCTCTGGGCCCATCCTCTGAGACAGACCTACAGCGAGGGATTTCCTGGGATTCTCTGCTTCTCCTGTGGGGGGTCTCAGAAGATGGGCCTTTGTCACCGGATAGAGTGATGAGGGTCACAAACTGTTTTGGCTCCTTGGAAAGTACTGTTGGATGACTCTAACGTTACCATGCTGTATATATACCAAGAACAGCCCGCTGATGACTGATATCTCCTAACTTCTTATGACGTTCTTATGATCATGGGGTTACTTTACTCAGTTAAAAAAACAGATACTGTCAAAATATGAAAGGATGCATGCTAAAATATATCAAAATATTAATAAGATAATGATTATCTTGAAATTTAGGTAATTGTAGATGTTTTCTTTACCCTCTCTGATAGTCTTAAAATCTACCACAAACAAGCATTCCTTTTATAATCAGACAAAGAAGGAATGAAGGATGCCAAAAGAAAGCAAAAAGAGGAGGCAGTTGGTAACTTGCAGCAAAACTTTTAAGAAGGTTTTAGGAAACAGCAGACCTTAAACCTCCAACATCTAGGGAAAATTGGGAGCAAAAGACTTGACTTCATTTACAGGCGGTGTTAAAAAATCTTGCCCCTCAACTTCTTTCAGAAGCCCAACCCCTTGTAATTACTGTTTATCATCTTGCTTTTCCTTAAATCCCTTACACTGAAAGTGGTTCACTTTCACTTTCTCCTAAATCATTTATTTCTTTATAATAAGAGAGTCTCTTATTCTCTTTTTGATCTGTACGGTTTCCTGTTAATGCCTTACTCTGTGTGCCTACGTGGAAAACTTACATTAGAAAAATGATTATGCTGTAGTAATTACGGTGCCCTCAAACTGAATTAAATTATGTTTCATTGTAAATAGTAAAATGCATTAATATTTTTAAAAGCCTTTTTATGCCAGGGAGGATAAATAAAGTTACCTTCCTGTACATTCATTAAACACCGTGCCAGTCTAAGCTGAATTGACAGGGCTGATAACAAATCAGCTTATTCTTCCTTATGCCAGTCCCTCCCACGTGGTTCTGCCATGAGTTTTCTCAGGACTGTGCCTCAAATGCAGTGCATGCAACAGATCGGTGCTTCTATAAGTAACATCCCCTTCATTCTGTGTAAATGTACGTAGCCACATCTTGAAACAGTATGGTTTTCTTTAACGGATTTAAGATGAAAATGAACCTGCATTTAACTGTAACTTCTAATATTCCCTTTAGCATACAGAAATTTAAATTCCCTGATATGCACATTAGAAAGTAAAAAGGAACAGTTGAAATTAATTTGGGATTATAGCTTATGTAAACTAGCATACCCAAAAATACTATCATTTCATCATGTAAGCATAATCCTAAATTAACACTAGATGCCAACACTTTTTTCTTCATGAGTCTATGTGTACATTTTACACTTACAGAACACTTCCATTCAGTGACGATTTTTATCAGAAAGGCTTAATCCATGTTTAGACTTCATAAAGTTTTCTATTAAAACAGTAGATTCACATACAACGTATTTAAAAGTTTTCCAGTAACTAAAATCAGTGATCAGATTTTAAGTAAAATTAAATAAAATTAGAAGTTGGTGCCTTAGTTATACTAGCCCCCTTTCAAGTGCTCAAAAGCCACAAGTGGACAGTGGGGATGGTACTGGACAGCACAGGCTAGAACGAACGTGTGGATAAGATGCCAGCACCAGTGGGAAAGTCAGTGAATCAGTGCCAAACTTCTGGGAATGCTTTTCCTACCAGTTTTAAGGAACCCGAAGTAACTAATTTTTTTCCTCATTAAATTGGCTGGTTGGCTCAATTGATAGAGTTGATCAGTTGCTTTGGATTTATGTACAAATCATCTCATCTTTTTCTAGGTCCTTTCATTTTCTTTATGGCAAATATGTGTATCTACCTTACAAATTAGGCTGAAAGCTATTTCCCTGAATACCCCTGTCCTGGAGAGAACCCTGGATTTAACTCTTACACACTAAGCTTTGAGTAGAATAAAAAGCACCTATATCAAGGGGGAAAAATTAAGTGGAGTTAATGTGCTACCATATTTAGTTCTTGCTTTTCAGCTGTCTTATAAATCATGTAAATAAGCACAATAAACATTTATTGAGTGATTCCATACCACTCTGGACCTACAGGTCCATCATGCCTGATGACACATGGGAGTTGGCCCAGGACGGCTGGACGTATGTCACATGTCAAACGGTGCCTTCCATCAAATTCAGAGCCATGTTTCTTTCCCAGCACCACGACATAGTATAATGGCACCTAGCGCTATCGGCATTTCTGATATGACTTCTTTTGGCCAGCTCAGCATTCTTAAAAATATAAATAGTTTTTCCCCTCTGTGATTGAAAGGGTTAAATAGCACCAATTCATTAGTGCTCACAAAAGGATTTATTTTGTTCTCATAAATCAGTTTTATTCCACATTTTTATTATTCCCTTGAGTAAGCCACTCCAATGGAAATCAATACAAGTGTAAGTGACACAATCAATCTAGATATTTGATTATGGATTGGAGATTCCCCAGGTCTGCTTCTCGGCCAGTTTTCTCTCTGATCATTGCCCCGAAGAATTGAGTATTCTTACTGTCCTCTGTGAGTTATGAATACGTTTAGAAAAGCAGATAATCTTCATTGGCATCCTGACAATGGAAGCCCAAAGAATGAGCAAGAATGAAAAGATAAAGATGAAAATATGTAACCATAACATTGTTAATTAACAATTCATATTTCTCAGTATTTTTCTTAAGATGAAGTAAATTTAAGTAACTTACACTTTTAAAAAATTTATAAGGCTATAAACTGGAAACTTAAGATGCATTATGTAGGTGGTTGACTATTTCTCATGGCGGAGATGTTTCTGTTTTCACACGTTTATTTCATAGTAAACCACACTGACTGGTCTAGGTTAACTATATGAAAACAGTTAAGGTGGATGAAATGCCTTTGAAGGGATTCGAGCTGGCTCTTTTATTTCTATAACTAGAGGCCCAGCGCACGAATTCATGCATGGGTAGGGTCCCTCAGCCTCGCCAGAGATTGGGACCGGTGGGGGCCATCTTGCCCAGTCCCGATCAGGGCAATCAGGGCCGGCTGGCCAGGGGGAGGGACCATGGGAGGTTGGCTGGCCTGGGGAGGTTGGCTGTGGGAGCACACTGACCACCAGGGGGCAGCTCCTGCATTGAGTGTCTGCCCCCTGGTGGTCAGTGCACATCATAGTGACCAGTCAACCAATCGTTCAGTCAACCAGTTGTAATGATCGCTTAGGCTTTTATATATATAAACTAGAGGCCCGGTGCACAAAAATTTGTGCACTCGGGGGGGTGGGGGGGTCCCTCAGCCCGGCCTGTGCCCTCTTGCATTCTGGGACCCCTCGGGAGATAACGACCTGCTGGCTTAGGCCTGCTCCCGGGTGGCAGAGGGCAGGCCCAATCCCTAGGTGCAGCCCCTGGTTGGGCTCAGAGCAGGGCCGATTGGGGAGTTGGGGCGCCGCCCCTGTCATGCACAGAGCAGAGTGGATCGGGAGCTTGCGATGCCACCCCTAGTCACGCTCAGGGTAGGGCCGATTGGGGGGTTGGGGCACCGCCCCCTGTCACACTCAAGGCAGGGTCGATAGGGAGGTTGCCGCCCCACCCCGTCACACACAGAGCAGGGCCAGTCGGGGTTGGGGTGCTGCCCCCTGTCACGCACAGAGCAGGGGCCCATCAGGGGGGTTGGGGCTCCGTACCCTGTCACACACAGAGCAGGGCCGATCAGGGGGTTGAGGAGCTCCCCCCTGTCACGCACAGAGCAGGGCCCATCAGAGGGTTAGGGAGCTCTCCCCTATCATGCACAGAGCAGGGCTCATCAGGGGGTTGGGGAGCTCCCCCCTGTCACGCACAGAGCAGGGCCCATCAGAGGGTTAGGGAGCTCCCCCCTATCATGCACAGAGCAGGGCTCATCAGGGGGTTGGGGAGCTCCCCCCTGTCATGCACAGAGCAGGGCCGATCAGGGGGTTGATGAGCTCCCCCCTGTCACTCACAGAGCAGGGCCGATAAGGGAGTTGGGGCACCGCCCCCTGTCACACACAGAGCACGGGGGATCAGGGGGTTGGGGTGCCGCCACTGTCACTCAGGGCAGGGCCAATGGGGGGGGAGGGTTGGGGCGCCACACCCTGTCACACACAGAGCCGCAGGGTGATCAGGGGGTTTGGGCGCTGCCCCCTGTCATGCTGATCCCGGTGCTGGGAGGCCTCGCGGCTCCACTGATCCCGGTGCTGGGAGGCATATTACCCTTTTACTATATAGGATAGAGGCCTGGTGCATGGGTGGGGGCCGGCTGGTTTGCCCTGAAGGGTGTCCTGGATCAGGGTGGGGGTCCCTACTGCGGTGCCTGGCCAGCCTGGGTGAGGGGATGATGGCTGTTTGCATCTGGTCACACACCCTTTAGGGTGGGGGTCCCCACTGGCGTGCCTGGCCAGCCTGGGTGAGGTGCTGAGGGCCGTTTTCAGGCTGGCGGGTGACTGAAGCTCCCAACCTGTCCTTTTTTCCTTTTTTTTTTATTCTGGGCCAGCTTTAGCTCTGAGGCTCGGCTCTAGCTATGAGACCTCTGCTGCTGAAAGCAGGTTTCTGGCCTTTGTTTACCTTCTGTGTTTGAAACAATGTTGCTGTCCTGCTGGCTGAAGCCCGGGGTTTTGTTTAGCTTCTATATTTGTTACAATGTTGCTTAGAGTGCAGCTGAGAGGCCGGCAAGGCAGGCGGGGAAGCTTGGCTTCCTCCTTCACTGAAGCAAGCAAGCCTCCCTGTTCACATCAGCTGCCTGGCTGCCGGCCGCTATCTTGGCTGGCAGTTAATTTGCATATCGCCCTGATTAGCCAATGGGTAGGGTAGCGGTCGTACGCTAATTACCATGTTTCTCTTTTATTAGATAGGATTATGCAGGCTGCAAAGGTACCATCTGAGGGATTTGGAGGAGAAAACAGTTCAAGTTTAAATTAGACCACAAAATTGATGAAGTTGTTGCTCAAGAGGGCAACATTTATATATCAAGCCCTCTTTGTTTTATACACAAATGTGTATCTTATGATCCTTTATATACCAAATGCTTATTTGGGGACTCCTGGTACGGCATTATCATTCTCTTGCCTCTGACTCTAGCCACCTGTTCTCGGTTCTCAAGCTGAATTTTTCCATAGGCACAATTAAACCTTGCTTGTAATTCATGTTGCTTCTGTTCAGAATAGACAGGACTTGGTATACTTATCTGGTTATTTTCTTCAAATAGATTCTGAGGCAATATTAAAATAGATTCTGTTTCTTAAAATCGATCCTAAGGCAGTAGATTGTGAGGTGTTTGCTTCTGTCTGCCAATATTTTCGCCATTGGCTTATTTTCACCAAGGTCTAGAGGTAGGGCGTGGGTTGTGTTTTTGGCAGATCACCTCTGGAAGTCTGAAAAAGTCTTTCAGAAGCAGCTGAGACAGTTGAAACATCCTTCTTTCACCCAAAGAGTCCTTCATTTCTTGGTTTGTTTGTTTATTTTACTAAGCCTAGAGGACAGCAGCTAACTGCATGGACTTCCATTTGCAGACTTCCTGGGCTTGTGGAATAAGGGACTACCTATAGCCTGTTTTCTTCCTGTTTCTTTCCTTTTCAGTAATTTGCATTTATAACCCCTGAATAATGAGAGACATTCCAAGCATTCATGACGATACAGGGCAGCGAGGTAGGGTAGGGTCATATCAATAAAGTGTTCTTTCCACATACCCTGTCCCACTCTTTAAAAAGAGTTTACTCAAGAAAATCAATCCAGAAATTGGAAATGGCTGTCTTTATTGAGGAAGGCAGAACATTTTTAAGAGGCAGTCAGTGTAATCGTTTAATTCAAAGACTGGCAAACTTTTTCTGTAAAGCCACAGCGTAAGCATTTTAGACTTGGCAGCCAATATGGCCTCTGCCATAACTTCTCAGTTGTGCCAGGTAGCATGACAAAACCTGAAAGTGTAAGTGTCTGTTCTAATAAAACTTTATTTACAAGGACAGGCACCTGGCCAGATTGGGCCTGTCGGCTGTATTTAGTGGATTCCTGGTTTTTTACTATGTTTTATTCATAAATTTCAATACAATGTACGTATTTTCTTTGGATATCTCAACCTCCTCAAGATTCTTTTGACTTTTAAAAAAATTGTGCATGCTAATTTAAAAATTCACGTCCTATAGAAGAATAATATTTACTAAAACCCCACTACCTGTAAATAACCCATGTTAACAAACGGTGAAGATTATTTCAGCCATTTCTCCATTTATGAGTGGTGTCTTGGGTCTGAATGCAGCCAAGGACTGTGTGAGCTGCTGGGGACCCGTCCCCAGTTGACCCCAGTCCCAGGCCACACTTGGTTTCCGCCCTTGGGGACCCTGAACAATTCAGCCAGGCTCGGACTCCTGTCTCACAGGAACTATGAGATAAGAAATGCATGTTGTTTTGAGCTGTTAAGTTGGTGTTAGTACCATTACACAGGACTAGATAACTAGTATAAGAACACTGGTAGGGTCACCAGCAAAACATGGGGTAATTGTCACCCAAATACTGGGTCCCCACATGGCTGTTCTCCTTTAATGGAGGACCTGTTTTTAGAAAGTCAAGTGAAAATGATGCACATTTCATACTAACAGGCGACTCTGCTCTGAGGTCTGTTGTGGTTATTGAGTTATGCGTTGGATCACAGCAAGGCCAAGGGCTCAGCACATTCAGTAGTTTCAGCAAGACTTAGCCACAGCTCACAGGAAACAACATCTTCTGTTAGTCATGTTTATGTCCATTGTGCAGTTTGGAAACTAGAGCCCACGTACTCTGGGGGCCTATTTACCCAAAAAGCTCTTAACTGATTGAGGTAAGGGCAGTAGTTTGTTCATTTGGAAAAAATAACACTTTGTCTAAATGGGGGGAAACATAAGTAAAAGTCAAAGCAAATCTGACTTGTCATCATATATCATACTTGATGAAAATGGACGATACTCCCCTAATTTACCCCGGCGTAATCTCTGAACTCACTCTGTGTACACTGTGTCCATGTAATTATTTTTCTGATGTTAATAAAATGAGATTTATTTAGGAAAATCAAACTGACCGTGGTGCATGGAACAAAGCTGGTGAAAAGAAACGTGCTCTAAAGGACTTGTAAAAACGATCCTTAAAATTTTTTTAAAAGGGTAATTGTACCACGCGCGGGATGTTGTGGCTCACACATTATAAACAAAGTCAGAACAAAGCCATACGTAAGACCCCCGAGCTTACAGCTGACCCTGCTCCTGCAGAGAGGAGCAGCGTTTCTGAAGCCTCTCTTGTTGAGGCGATGAAATATTCCATGTATTTACTAGTATCCCCTGAACTGCAGTTGTCATTCCAGCAGGATGACCACTTTAAAGAGGAATCAAAAAACTGCAGCTTTTACTAGATGACAACTAATTAACAACCACATTAGAGTAATTGCCATAATGGTGAGAAATACGATGCCTTAATAGAGCACTGTCCTTCCATTGCCCTAAGTGGATCACAGGTTACTTCTTTCTCTTTCAGAAGGCGCTGTGGGGATGACAGCTATGCAGGTATCTGTCTGTAAATATTTCCTACGTTGGCAAAAATTGAAGGCCAGCAATAGGTCCCTTTAACTGTGTATTAACTTAAACAAACACCCGACACCTTCCACATCTCTCCCAAAGTGAGATCTGTGCGAATAATGGAGTTTGGAGGACACGCTTGCCTGTTGGGTAATGTAATTTGAAATGATATCCTTAGAAAGAATAAATAAAAGTAACTTAAATATTAATGTGCTATCTAAGAGGATCTAGAATTCTTAGCTCAACATGAAAGGCCTCTGTTGCCATTTGATGTCTTTTGATTTCAGTATTGGCAGGACTTTGGGATAGGGAGGTAGAGCTGAACACCGTGAAAATTGAGACCTCAGCGCAGGGAAACCCCAGCTTCTTCTTTGTACGGCAAGAAGTGGGGGAATTAGTCAATGCCTTTTCTACCTGCAGGTGTAATTGGATTCAGAAAAAGGCTAACTTAAAGCAGGACCAGGTCTGACATGGAAAATCTTCACACGGTAACAAGAATCAGTTTGGTTTGTTCGCTGTCATTTCTCATTACCGTCTTTGTCAGGAGAACGGGTTCGTGTTGTGCCATTTTCTGTTCTTGTTACAATCTTTGTCACATGAATAAGATATCAGGATGTTAATGCCTGGCGTACAGCCTTCCGTGGCTGATGATACTGTACAAGACTGTGCTGACCTTTGCAGTATTACCTATTCTGATTGGTTGTTCATGACACCTCTTTCCCACGAGTTAATAAGGCTGTAAAAAGAGAGAGAACGGAAATGGCCAGCCAGTCAAATTACAGAATATTGAAAAGGTCAGAGCAGTGCAGCACGGAGGGAAAAAATTACGGAATATATGGTGCATTAAAATTCTTGTGACAATGATTAGAACAAGAATGGGAAAGCAAACCCATTTATGTATTTCAGTCTAGAGGACCCAACAAGATTATATTCCCGGGATACACATCATTTACGCATCCCTGACTCATACATGGGAAAATATCTACTTATGCTGATTTTTGCCTGAAAAATAATAGTATATGTCCTAATGTCCAATCATTGAGAATGCTAACAGTAAGGTTTTCAGTCTTCAAGGTGGGCATTGATGTTAATATTTTAGTATGGCTTCCTGTTTGAAGCTAAAGGGAAAAGGGTTCATGTGAGTGAAATCCACAGGACAGAAGGTTTATTTTGTTTGTTTCTTCATTAAGCACTTGTTTATTCACTATAAAATAGAAAAGTAGGAATGCATGAATTAACCTTTTAGAAAATTCTTTAGAATGTGGAATACCCTGGAACACTTTCTAGTTTATTTAAAAATTTTAAATGAGTTGCCCGGTGTGCCATGGCTCAATGGTTGAGCATCAACCCATGAATGGGAGGTCACAGTTCAATTCCCAGTGAGGCATATGTCCAGGTTGCAGGCTCAACCCCCAGTAGGGGGCGTGCAGGAGGCAGCCAATCAATGATCCTCTATCACCAATGTTTCTATCTCTCTCTCCCTCTCTCTTCCTCTCTGAAATCAATAAAAACTATATTTTCTAAAAGGGTTGGAAGAGAGGAACTCCATCTAAGAGCCCAGCTCCTGGGGGCAGGGTGATGGAGAGCTGTGAACCAAGAACACAAGCTTAAACAGGCCTGCACCATCCACTTATACTCACAAATAGGGCCCGCGCCGAGGCCCACCCGACAGGAAGGCTCACCTGCGATAGGAAATGCTTATCGCTTCAGCGTTTCCAGCCTGATCCTTGAGGCTGAACCAAGGGGACTGCATTTTCCAGCCCACTGGAGACACAGTAGTTGCAGTGAAAAGTGACAAAGCACACCCTCCATAGAGCGGGGATTAGAGGACTTCAGTTGTAAGAATTTTCCCCAATACCTAGAGGCCCACAATGGTCAGGTTCAAAGGAAGAAAGAGAGGGCAGGGAGAATGAAGCCAAAGGAAAGCCAGAATTGTGGCTCCTGATTTGTTTGTTTTAGTCTCTAGGTTCTATAATGGGGATTCATAAGTTTACTTTAAAACATCTCAATAGTGTTAATTTATCTTTATTGTTGAAAGTATTACAGACGTCCCTCCCCCACCCCCCCATTGGCCCCCTCCACGCCACTCGCTCCCCCACTCCAGGCCCTCACTGCCCTGTTGTCTGTGTCCGTGGACAATGCATCTATGCATCCAAGTTCTTTGGTTGATCTCTCCCTGTGCCCGTGCCCCCTTCCCTCTGAAATACTTCAGTCTGTTGCATGCTTCATGTCTCTGGTTGGTTAGTTTACTCTGTTCATTAGATCCCACATATGAGTGAGATCATGTGATGCTTGTCTTTCTCTGTCTGGCCTGTTTCACTTGGCATAATACTCGGCTTTGGTTTTGAATCTGGCGATGTGAGCTTCCTGGACAGTTGAAATCCGGTCAGTGGCTCCAGGTCTGTGAATTGAGCTGCATGTGGCACTCGCTCAGCTGTGTGGCTCCCGGATATGTACAAGTTCTTTTTTGAGCTGAACAAAATGGTTTATGTAATTGCATACTTCTCATAATTATTGAGTAATTACATACTTCTTATAATTACTGAGTAATCATTGTTCTATAACTAGAACTTAATGTTACAACTAATTGTATAATTACCACGTATTAATGTTATCTGGGAAACTTAGAATAAAGTGGTACTTAATATATTTTCCCCTGCTCTGCCATTTCCAAAGCTAGTAATAATGTTTGTTTTACAGCTAGAAATTTGCTTCAAAACCCAACAAAATGCAAGTGGGGGGGGGTGAAATATATTCATTTATTATATTTATTCATATTTAATATATTTATTCATTAATTTTACATTTGCACCTAGCCCAAAATTTGTAAAATTGTATTATCTTGGCTTAATTTCAGAATTTTCATTATTGGTTTGAAATTTTCAATCCTTTGAAAGATGTACACAGTTCTACCCTTCAGAGGCAATGGGACTTCTGCCTGGGTCTTATGGGATAAGCTCGCCTTTTTGATATTTTATAACCGGGCATGTGACAACAGCAGTAGTTTGGGCTGTAACAGAAAAGGCTTCCACAGAACTAGACACTATGGGAATTTAAGGCGGCCTTTGGATGTGGCTCATTGTCTAAGTCATTTTCTTAGATAATGCTTAGAAGTGATGCATATTTAATCTTAACCAGGTCTCTGGAATGCCAGAACTGTCTGATGCATTTTGAGCATCCAATATAATAAAAGGGTAATATGCAAATTGACCAAATGGTGGAACGACTAGAACGAACACAGCCCCTCGCCCTGGCCCCCCTGCCCCTGATGGCCCCATGGGGCAGGCCAGCTGAACCCCACCAGTGCATGAATTCATGCACCGGGCCTCTAGGCCTATATAATAAAACACTAATATGCAAATAGACCAAATAGCAGAACAACCGGTCACTATGATGCACACTGACCACCAGGGGGCAGTTTACTGCATTGAGCATCTGCTCCCCACCCCAGAGGTAGGAGAGGTAGGCGACAGGCAGCAGCGTTGGGGCAATTGGGGGGCAGGGCCTACTGGTGAGTGGGTGGGGCTGGCCAGCAGGGGCCGGCAATCGCCCCACCCACCAGTCACCCCACAGATCGGCCCTGATCACTGGCCAGGCCTAGGGACCCTACCCTATATATTGGGAACTGTCTCTTAGATTTAAAAAATAAAACCTGGCAAGGCTACTCTAACACTAAAAAAACAGGATGATGCAGCGATAACATGCATGGACTCTGCTTTGTACATTTTGTGGTCAGCCCTGATTCTGACACTTAGAACTGTGTGACAAAGCCAATTACTTAACCTCTCTCTGCTTCAGTTTTTCCACCCATAAGATGGGGAAAATGGTACTACTGCCTCAGAAGGATCATGTTATGAACTACGTTTTATAATCAGGGCAAAATAATGTAGCTGCCCATATAGCAGCGAGATGTCTTTCACCTGTATGAAAAGTATGGACTGGTGCATGCAGCGTCCCGGATTGCAAGAGGGATGTCCGACTGCCGGCAGTAGGGCGCAGGCTGGGCTGAGGGACACCCCTCCCCCAGTGCACAAGTTTTGTGCACTGGGCCTCTGGTATTGTTATAATCACCTAGTAGAGTCCTCTCCCTGCATGCATTCGGAGCTCAGTCATCTTTGGCCAAAGCAAGTGGACTAGTTGTGAGAAACCTATGGGGGCTAATAATATAGCACCATTCCGAAGTGTCTTTTTAGAGCATCCTGATGTTATCAAAGGCTGCCTGGCAGGTTTCAGGACTTTCTGCTAATGCATGTTGTGCATTTGTAGCTGGGAGTTGTCTATTTCCATATGAGGAAATGAAAAGCATTGCCAGGCTGTGAATATGTCTTCATCCTGTTTTACTAAAAGTGAATAGGAATTATTTCCATATTTCAGCCCTTCGGTACCGTACATTCTCTTTGAGGAATACTAAAGGTAAATGTAATAAGCAATTTGGCAAAGGAAGAAGGTTCTTTGTAGTAAATATTACTGTTCTTAATGGTTCTTTGTTGTGTGTGTTGTGTGTTTAAGAGTAATTATAACTAAATTTTACTGAAATTAAGCAACCTCTAGAAAAATTGGCCTCTAGTGAACCTCTCAGGAAAGCACGCAGCATTGAAAGTGAAGTAAATGTTACAGTGCAGCTTTAGGTCTGAGCTCTCACTCCTCTTAACCTTGAGCATCACCCAGCTGCATAGGCGAGGAGATGAAACACTGTCGGACAGCAGGACAGCCCTGCGTCCCAGACACGCTGAGATTTGAGGATGGGTCTGCCGAAGGCTCGGAAGGAAGGGTGGTGGTGGGACCCGGGGAGGACGCATCAGGACGCATTCGATGCAGCCAGGCAGCCCCGCGTTCTCGGGGAGCTGAGAAATGGATCCCCAGATCAAAGTGGACACGGATGACTTCCCTTCCCCGGCTGCTTCTCAGGATGTTCCGACCGGCTGTGATGTAAACAGGCATTGGATGGAAAGCCGTTGGCCAGCCTGCCAAGCAAAATGAGCAGAAATTGCCCCCGTTGTTGATAAATACCATTTCTTACATACATTTGACTGCACTACTCATATCCAGAACTATTCTATTTGGGAGAGAACGAATGATTTCCTCCCAGTCTGTGCATCACAGAAAATTCAACTATTTGAGAAACCCTGAAACAAGTGTAAATGATTCATCAATTGATCAGTTTAGATGTCAGCGCAGGGTATTTACTGTTATGCATGATCATTGTGACGTGGCTTTCCGCTATCTTAGAGTGTCAGTCCAGTTACTTTAATCCCTGTGATGAGTGAATTAGAAAACATAATGTTATCTCAGGTAACATATTTTTTTCATAACAGGAAAGTGAATAAAGGCACGTGGGATGCCTCTTACGGTGGTGACAGTATAGTTCCGTTTAGTATTGGATATTTAGGAACCCCAGAAATCTACACTAATAAAAGAGAAAAATGGTAATTGGTGTACAACGATACCCTTTTCATTGGCTAATCAGGGCTATATGCAAATTAACTGCCAACTAAGATTGGCAGTTAACTGCCAACTAAGATTGGCAGTTAACTGCCAACTAAGATTGGCAGTTAACTGCCAACAAGATGGCGGCTAATTTGCATATGTAGGTACAATGCAGGGAGGCGAAAGGGAAAGCAGGAAGAAGCCCCTGCCACTGACAGTGATCGGAAACCCAGGGGGGAGCTAAGAGCTGGGGGGCAGGGCAAAGGCAGCCCCGGGGCCGCCTTTGCCCTGCCCCCCAGCCATGATCGGAGAATCAGGCGCCTTTGCCGCCCTGGCCAGTGATAGCAGGAAGTAGGGGTGGAGCCAGCGATGGGAGCTGGGCACGGTCGAAGCTGGCAGTCCCAGGAGCTAGGGGTCCCTTGCCTGGGCCTAAAGCGAAGCCCACGATCGCGGGGCTGCTGCTACTGCGGGTCCCCGCTGCCCGGGCCGGACGCCTAGGCCAGAGGCATTAGGCCTGGGCAGGGGCAGAGCCTGCAACCTCGGGGAGCTGGGGGTCCCCTGCCCAGGCCTGACACCTCTGCCGGAGGCCTCAGGCCTGGTCAAGGGGCCGATCCGGTGATTGGTGATCGGAGGGTGATGAGGGCCAACTCCTCTAGCCGAGGCATCAGGCCTGGGCGGGGGGCTGAGCCAGGGATTGGGGGGATATGATGGTCCCCTTTCCCAGGCCTGAAGCCTGGGTCAGAGGTGTCAGGCTTGGGCAGGGGGTGGAGCAAGCGATCAGAGGGAGATCGGGGTCCCCTGCCCAGGCATGATTCCTGGGCCAGAGGCCTCAGGCGTGGGCGGGGGCCAGAGCCAGTGATCGGGGGGAGATGGGGGTCCCCTGTCCAAGCCTGACACCTCTGGCGGAGGCGTCAGGCCTGGGCAAGGGGCCGATCAGGTGATCAGAGGGTGATGGGGGTCTACGCCTCTGGCTGAGGCATCAGGCCTGGGCAAGGGGCAGAGCCAGCAATCGGAGGGGTCTGGGGGTCCCCTGCCCAGGCCTGATGCCTGGGCCAGAGGCATCAGGCCTGGGCTGGGGGCAGAACCAGTGATGGGGGGAAATGAGGGTCCCCTGCCCAGGCCTGACGCCTCTGGCCCAGGTGTCAGGCTGGGCAAGGGGCCAATCCTGCGATTGGAGGGTGATGGGGGTCAACGCCTGAGAGCTCCCAGTATGTGAGAGGGGGCAGGCTGGGCTGAGGGACACTCCCCCCCCCCACACACACACACACACACACAGTGCACGAATTTCGTGCACCGGGCCCCTCGTATTTAAATAATAGCAGGAGAGAATCCTTAGATATGTGCTCACTTTAATACGCTTCCTTTTTATTCAGCAGCTAATAACTACACTCTCCTGAATGGCACACGCCTCGTGCACCGTGGGGAAGAGACCAACGTGTGGGTGCCCGTCGACGGGCTGGTTCCTTTTACTAATTATTCGGTGGAAGTGAATGCCTCAAACACCAGGGGCAGCCTGACCAGTGAGCCCACAGCCGTTGTGATGCCCCCGGGCGGTAAGTCCGTGAACAACCTTGGCTGTCAGGATGTGCATACGTCTCCACTGATCGCCTTGTCTACTGTGAGATTTCGTTTTCTTTTAGAACTAGGGGCTCACTGGTATTACTGATTGGTTTATTGGTGGTTGTTTTGTTTTATTGAGACCCTAATATTGATATTGTTTTATTGTTTTGTTGAGACTGCTTTCATCTCACACCGTGTGTGTGTGTGTGCGTGTGTGTGTGTGTGTGTGTAGGTTCACACCCCCCACACACACACACATATTTGCTCTATACATGTTTAAAAGATTGGGAAAAATTTATTTTTGGTTTGAGACTTTATTTCTATTCAAAATGTATATTTTTCATTGGAGCTTTAATTTTCTAACACAAGTAGTTCTTGTCCCTGGTTTTTTGAAGAACTAATTTAGATGTATATCTAAAGCTTTTCTATTTAGCAAAAATGGGACAGTCTGTAGGTACTAGGATAGGAAAACTCCACTCACACCACTGGGAAAACACCTTTAAATGTCATGTTTTAATGATGAGAGTTCAGTATTGTCACTTTCATGTGTGAAATGTGACACCACCTGTATTTTTTTTTTAAAAAAAGGACCTAACTTATTCAAAATAATTGTTTTGATGTGCAGTAGATTCTACCCTGTTTTAATTAATTGTTTTTAAATCTATTTTTTATTGATTTCAGAGAGTAAGGGAGAGAGAGATAGAAACATCAATGATAAGAGAGAATCATTGATTGGCTGCCTCCTGCACACAACCCTCCTGCTGCCACTGGGCATTGAGCCCACAACAAGGGTATGTGCCTTGACCTGGAATTGAACCGTGACCTTCTGGTTCATAGGTTGATATCAGCTGAACTACTAAGCCACCTTGGCCGGGCTATTTTAATTGTTTTGGGGGCTCTATACTCGGAAGAAAAATCGTTCTTACAATTGACAGGTATAGCCTTTGAATAGAAAGTGTGTCTCAGAATAGAAAGAGCACAGTTCTGAGCTGTGTGTTCAGGAATGTATGTTTCTGAAAACATCAAAGGACAAGGGCCTCAAGACACCCCTGTCTGTCTCATAGCCCAGCTCTGGGAACCACTGTGTTCTGGACTGAGGGGCAATGTCATTGTCTTGTTAATGGGAATCTGTCGGGCTGGGACCATCCCTCACAATGAGTATGAAAGCCAGAAAGGCCTCCTCGCCAGAGGAAAATAAGGGATTCCTACCATTCTGTGGAAGCCCCGTAGGAAAGATGCGTTACCCGCCGCGTCATGAGAACAGCGCACTGCTATCAACCTTTTATGACATGATGGAATGGATGAAGGAAGGTTTCCTGAAGTACGTGGAACTCTAAATGGCAGAAGCCGCGTTGTTTAAGAAAAGAATGCTTGAAAGAGACTTTGGGGGCTGATTGACTCAGGCAGCCTCATGTTTCATGAACCCATAATAAAAATGGGAATTGGAGTTCGATAGGTGCTTCTTGAAGAAGTGAGACCAAAGAAAGAAACCTGGGGTATTTATAGCTTCCTCTTTGAACTCTAACGCAACGTGCTGGGAAGGATAGAAAACTGTGATGACTCTATACTTCAGTGTGTGATATCTTCTATTCACAGTGAGGAATTAAAGAGTAGTTAGTGCTTTAAGAGAGATTTTTAAGTTATGTAGTAATATCCTCTTAACAGGATATATGGAATATTTAATGTCATATCTTCATTTTATGGCATTTACACAGACTTAGTTTGTAATTTACATCAGTTTACATTGCATACACAAAATAGGGCTAATTATATCAATTGTTTATGTGTTTGAGAATGTGTGGTCTAATATTCAATAATATTTTTTAATTTCTTTATCGATTAAGTTATTACATATGTGTCCTTATCCCCACATTACCCCCCACCACCCCCCCACTCATGCCCTCACCCCCCCTGTTGTCTGTGTCCATTGGTTAGGCCTATATGCTTGCATATAAGTCCTTTGGTTGATCTATCCTGTAATATTTATGTGCATGTATATGTATATATATAGGGTATCCCAAAAATGCATTGCGACTTTAAAAGATGATAGCTCAATTGTTGTTCCTTTCATTTCATATTTAACTCGTTGGAATTAATAATGAGTTAAAAGTGTGTGTACCCTGTATACACACACACACACACACACACACACACGCGCGCGCGCGCGCTCATAAATACACACAGAATTCAGTTAGACATAGCAAGCTTCTATTGCTGACTCAGTGCACATGGTGTGAATATATCTGTCTGGGTTAAGTAAAAGGGCTAATATTCTGTGGTCAGGACAAAACTAAAATATTGTTTATGGTGGAATAGAACTGAACTTCCCGGCTTGGCTTCGCCCCTGTTCTGTGAATGCCTGCCTCCATCATTATCACTGTAGGTCCATGTACGATAGGTCCACACTCCCTGGGCACGATGCGGTCATTCACTTTGTCTCAGAAATCCAGAATTTGAAAGATGGCCCTTCAGCAGAAGAGGATGCGAAATATCTTCAAAGACAGACAGGGATTCCCTCAAGTTTATGGCAGCCATTAGGCCTGTACTTTTCTTTCCCCATTATTAGATTGTTGTTGATTACAATTAGGGAACTTATAGCTTTGAAATTATCTTTTTTATGACCTTGTGGCAGTTTAAAGGTGATACCTCATTGATTAAATAGGTTTTAGTTCATGCTTCCTTTTACTTAATGACCTGAAAACATATTATCCTGATTTACACATAAAATCATGCTGAAAAGCATGTGGCATTCACGAGAATATGTGTGTTTAAGTAGAATTAGATTAGTACTGAGAGTTATTAAAGAAATCTTCCATGCCTTTGTCCAGTGAACTGTGCTTCAAACCGAAATGAATAATAAATGAACCGAAATGTACAGAAGCGAACCAACTTATGGGCAGAGAAGGCTCTATATGCTATTTACTTTTCATTACATTCGGGTTGTTATCATTATTGCCATTTACTTGGTTTCAGTATTAGATCTCTTTTATGGTGATGTTGAGTTCCTACCGTCTTGCTATGTTGGATTATGCATGATTTGTAATGATTATACTCTTAGCCATGCTGTCTTCTCCGTGTAGTTTAAAACATAATAGAAGGTTTGGGTAAAACAAAAATGCTGATTTTTTTTTCTTTATCAAAGGGTTGCTATCAAACATAGCCTGGAAAACCTCCTTTGCTCCCTGGATCTGGCCAGATCCTACTCACTTGTTTAGGTGTCAACTTAGAAATGGGTCCATCCGAAAGTCATCTTTCACTAAGCGAGCCAGGGATGGGGCCAGTCTGTGTCCTGCGGTCGAATCACATGTTATATTTATCAAGCTGTGTAAAACATGGCCAGCTTAGCACACTGTCATCCAGTGTAGGAAGGCTTAGCCATCAGATGCTAGGGGACCAGGCTGTCAGGAGGGCAGGCGTATGGAAGGTAAGAATACTCTCAAATTGCATCAGCTCCTCACGCTAGGAAGCCTTCCCTATAGTGGTTACTTCTCTTAACACTAGCATAGGGTGGAACAGGATGAACAGACCTTGCTTTGTATAGAAACTTAGAAAAGGAGAGAGAAAGGGACATGGTAGGAAACATTTTATGCTTGTATATCATCAGCCAGTTGTTGGTTATGAAACATATTTGATAATAGCTTTCTGTATTTTTCTAATGAGAATATAATTAATGTACTATTTCTCATATACCAGTAATACCCCAATAAAGCCAGGCTTTAAAAAAAACTAAAGTTCAACAATATCTAATGTCACAGCCTATTTGATTCTATCAGATCTTCCTGTTTTACTTTGGACCCCTCCCCCCTTTCAGAGAGAGAGAGAGAGAGAGAGAGAGAGAGAGAGAGAGAGAGAGAGAGAGAGAGAAAGAAACATGATTAAACAGTCTGATAATCATGGGCTATTTTGAAGATGGGAGTGAAAGCAAGTGAAATCATGAAACTAGTAGCTCAGCACACATATATTGGCACATCACAAATAGCACACATTGTTTGTTTTTAAAAATTCATTTGAAATATGTTTTGGGATGCTGGAGGAGATGTTTTCTTTCCCCATGTCTGTGTATTCAGGTTTTGGTATTTCTACAATAACTATATATTTTAGGTTGTTTGTAATAATATAATGTTCCTAGTTAGCACTAAGATCCTCTTAAAAATGAAGAATACACTGAAACTGAGCTCTTGAATAGCATTATGGCGCGGGTTCAAGAGTTCTAGGAAAAGAATTTTAAAAAAATAAAAACGGAATCCAAATGTTAATCCATAAATATGAAACTTTCCTGTGACCTTTACCCCGTCAGGGTCCGAAGTTACTAATGGGGTTAGGATTTCAACTCTTAATGGGGGCTCTCGGTGCATTAGTGTTTTGCATGCATGGAATTCAGCATTCGGTTTAATAAGTGGTTGACATTGGTGATGTCCCTTAATTTGCTTAAATCTAATTGGCTCTTTTATCAGTCAAACCTGTATGGATTGGGGATTGATCAGAAAGCGTCAGCCATGACTCCGCATGTAGTTAAACGATGGAGCCACCAGTTAAAGCCCCCGTTGCATGATGATAAGCAAAGGTAGAGCAAATAAGCTTAGGGGAGGAAGGCAAGGAGCCTTCCAAGTTTTGCAGGATCTTCAAGTTCAGAGCAAAGGCATTATCGAGTGTATAAATTTTAAATACACTGCGTGTTGCCTCCAGACTTAAACCTTTTTTTTTTCCAGATGAACTGAAATGTTGTCTGAAACTGTCTTTGTTACATCAAAGAACTACTCAGAGAGCTAAGAGAGACAGAAGAAGCATAAAAGGGCATAGTTTAAAATGATTAGTGACAAATTCCATACTGATGAGTGGGAAACAGATTTTTTATGAAAGTTTTCTGTTTTTCCAAGAGGAACACTTGTATCCTCTGTGTCTTTTTCCCACCTGCTCTGTAGTAACGGACAGCAACTCAGAGCCACCTTAGTTGGTGAACTTCATCCAGTTTTCTGTGACAGTAAATAATCTTGCCCTTATAGACTCAAATGGAGGAGAATTATTAAAATCTATAAACTTCATGAAAATACTAAGCTTCGGGAATGTTTCTTTGACAAGCACGTGTTAATAGAAACTACAAAACGGGGGAGGAAAAAGGTTGTGAGTGGTTTGTCTTAAATTTGCTTTAGTTCGTCTTTCCTTGACCTCCCTTGCCATCTAAAACACCCATGGAAAGTAGTAAAGTTCATTTGTTGTTGTTGTTTTTATTTTATTTGTTAAATGGATTGGGGTGACATTGGTCAACATGAACATATAGGTTTCAGGTGTGGGTTTCTATGTTACAAGATCTGTATGTTGCACGGTGTGCCCACCACCCAAAGTCAGAACTTCTCCTGATGCTTTATATTAGGACACCCTTCTCCCTCACCCCCTTCCCGCTGGCAACCACCACTCTGCTGCTGTGTTCATGAGTTTCAGTTTTATATCCCACATATGAGTGAAATCATATGTTTCTTAACTTTTTCTGTCCGACTTAATTTCACTTCACATAATGTTCTTAAAGCCCATCCATGTTGTTGCCAATGGCGCCATTTCATCCTTTCCAATGGCTGAGGAGTATTCCATTCTGTATATGCACCACATCTTCTTTACCCAGTACTCTATCGAGGGGCGCTTTGGTTGTTTCCATGTCTTGGCCATCGAGAATAATTCTGCAATGAATGTAGGGGTGCATATATCTTTGCAAATACATGATTTCAAGTTTTTTGGGTCTGTACCCAGGAGAAGGGTTGCTGGGTTGTATGGTGGACTGGTACAACCACTATGGAAAGCAGTCTGGTGATTCGGCAAGAATTTAAGAAGAGTGAAATCCATTTGGAATTAATACTTAGGCACATTGTAAACGTGTAGACTTGGGGATTCGACAACCCTAGTTTGGTCCCACTGCTTTCCCTCACTGGCTGAGTGGTTATGGCAAATGCACAAATATATGTGAACCTCAGTTTGTTCCTCCATAAAATTGGTTTGATGAAATTCCTAGTGATCCAGGATTAATAGAAGAGTGCATGTGATGTGCTGAGCTGTCTTGATCAACATTTAGAGCTTACTATTTTCTTTGTTCTATTTTGTTCTAAGGCTCTTTTTTGACGTCTTGTGACATTGTGATTTATAATAAATCCATCTGTGATCCTCATCCCTGTTTCTGACACAGAGCTCCTTGGATTTTCTAAGTGATGAGAGCTACCCTGGCTTTTAGGTTAACCAGGAGGACCTGGTCTCAGTGGAACCAACCAGATGATGGGAAGGATAGAAATTTAATCTCGCCTCTGTGACCTCTGGGAGGGGAAAGGAACTTGAGATCAAGTTCAGTCCCTAGTGACCAATGATCTACTCAGTCGGGCCCATGTACGGAGCATAAGCCCATTCTCAGACTTAAGAGGAGGGAACTGTGGTAGCTCATGGACCAACCATAGGGAGAGCACCATTTTACAGCAGGATCCCGAAGAGAGTTAGGAGCAATCAGAAGTTCAAAAAGCAGGGATAGACAGACCTAAAGACAAAACAAAACAAAACACAACAACATGAGAATTACAAATGCAAACTCCATTTTATCGCATCCTTTCCTCAGTCACTGAGAGCTATGCATTATTTCTATGCCTTTTAAATGTCAAGATGCTATTTTTTATGAAATTAAGAGTTCTCGAAACCAGAGAAGTAGAGATCCCGCCACCGTGTTTTCTGCTTGTCAGCTGCTGGGAAGCCACTTTGATTTATTTGTAAGATATAAGTTGCATCACCATGCACAGGTGGCCGCGGGGTATCTCAAAAATGAAAATAATGCAAAGGAATGGAAATGACAAAAAACAAGCTGTAGGTTAGAGATTGAAATAAGCACACCATAGGCTGAGATGGTGTCCCGTACTCAGAACGTAGAAGGGAAGGTGAGCTTAGCTGCCTTGTGTAATGTAAAAGCCACGATTAAGACACAGGACTGTGAGGAATAGGATTCCTTGAAACGTCCCAGCACATAAACAGATGGTTTGCCTTCGCCTTCGGTGTATTAAATGCTCCACAATTTATATTGCATGCAGTTCCTATGCATCTGTAGGGTAGTTGTGCATAATGTTTTACTTCTGTGAATGTCTCCCAAATGTGTTATTTTCCCCCTGGAATAATCAACCTGCTTGAAGTAGGAAGGTAGATGAATTCCATGAATAAACCCTTTTAAATCCTTAATAACCGAGTGCACTTTTGAAAACACACACCAGGCCATTTAGCATAGCCTGTGCTTTTCTCCCCAAGTATGTTATAAGAATAGAACCAAAGTGTGTATAACTGTCTTAAACATGCGCTTAGAGCCTTTTTTGAAAAATCTTGCCTTTACTTTTTTAGAATTGATAATTTACCCTGCTGTGTGTGTGTGTGTAAAAATTATACGACGTGTAAGCCAAAGACAGATAAATTTCTATTTTATAATTTCTTCACTGTCTTGACAATGAAATTCCCACTTATAAAAACAACACTTTAGAGAGGAAGTGACTTCTGAGAAGATGGAGGGGACTTTGAAGTGTGCTTACCAGGAATGCAACAAGCCTCCAGCAAAGGGCTCTTCGCTTCCCACATTTGCATCCTCTCCTGTGGTTTCTATAGAAATAGAACCCCCTCTTCCACCCCCCCCACCACACACACACATAGTTAACCACCATCTCTAGTGTAGCCTGGGGCAGGAGAGGGAGACCTCCCCAATATTTTTTTTTCAAAATCACATTATTTCAACTTTATCAGGGGAGAGGGCTGCAGAGTATTATTCCTTTACATTCCATTGATATTTTAAAAATCCTATTTTTAAAGAGAATAAGAACAGTCCCCCTTTCTCTTTTTTTATCTTAGAATAAAGGTTTATCTATAACTTTAAGGTTTAAAAAAAAAAAAAAGCATGTCTGTCTGACTGGCTCTGCAGTTTGAAAGCAACTTGAAGTTTTATTTGAATTCTTCCAGTGCCCTAAAGAAATTTTTGCTTTATTTTTTAAAAATAAAATCTTATTCTTTTCTTTGTCCTTTGTTATCGTAGACAGACTCGATGCCAGACTTGCAGAAATTTCTGTGAGCATTTTCCTGTCTGGATAAAGTTTTATGAAAGTGAGATAAATTCTTAATACATCTTGGGTACTTAAAGTCCCTATTTTTAAACTCTTTTCATTAGGAACTTGGAGGAAATTCTTATACCTCTCTAAAGAGGTATAGATCACCCAGAGTCTACAGGTTCTAAAGACCTAGAAAACTTAATGAAGAACTGTAGATTGTTCAACTGTGTGAACCAGAGGGCGGGGCCGAGTGACCTGTAATTTATTAGGTGTACCCAAGTTTGCAAAGCATTCAACTAGGTCATCTTGATTTATTTTTAAATTGATTTCAGAGAGGAAAGGAGAGGGAGAGATAGAGAGAAACTCCAATGATGAGAGAGAATCATTGATCAGCTGCCTCCTGCACGCCCTATGCTGGGGATCGAGTTCACAACCCAAGCATATGCCCTGACCAGGAATCAAACCAGTGACACTCAACCACTGAGCCACACCCGGCTGGGCTAAATACCTTCAGAGAAAAATGATCGTTGATCCTATCTATGACTCTGTGCCCCACTTAGAGTTGAGAGGAGGGATTACTGAGGGAAAGCAGGTGAGACTGGATCCCGCACGCCACTTGTCTTTGAATCTAGAAGTTCCCAATCCAGGGACAGAGTCCTTTCCAACGTAAGAGAAGCCAGCAGGTCCTCACAGTCTCCCTGGATGGGCAGGGGGTGACACCCTGGCTCACCAGTTGCATGTGGTGGGTCCTACCTGTGGCACCAGAAAGCAACAGGCCTGATGTTTTGTGCGCCGAGGAACACTGGCCAGCCTGCTGTGCAGACACTGTCGCTAAATTTCCTCTGCCCTTCGATTCCTGGAGCATCTGTCATGAGGGACTCCACGCAACTAAGACCCGAGTCTCCTTCCTCTGGGAGTTTCTGTAATGAGCGTCTTGTGGCTGCACTTGATTTGAAATGTGTCTCTTCAAGTGAGTTGTATCTCTATTCTGGATCCCACGGTTTGCTGGCTATTTGACCTTATACTTAAGATTTTTCTCTCTTAAGTGGGCTGACAGTGTTCCATTGCCTGGAGAACAATTAAGATCATGCAAATTTTTCTTTGATAACAGTACAGGCGCCCCACGTTTTATTGCGGGTCGGGCTCCAGACCACCGCAATAGACTGGATGTTGCAATAAAGTGAGTCATCCTATTTTCCCCTGGTGGAGGGTCTTGCCTTCGGTTTGTAAAAAACACAATATCTGTTAAAAACACAATCAAGCCCAGGACAAGCAGATGAAGTCTGCCTGTCATCTCTTTGAAGCAGCGATTATACAGTTAGCATGGCCAAGGCTCAGGGACTGTTGAGGATACACTAACTCATTTAATCGGCACAGATTCTGTGCGGAAAGTGCTGTTGTTATCGCTCTTTACACAGAGGGAGCGGAGGGAAAGAGGTTGGTGTGCCGCTAGCTGGTTAGTTCATGCAGCAGTCAGTGGCAGAAACCACATTCCAGCCTGGCGACTGGCTTCGGAAGCCGGTTTCTGAGCCACTGCGCGCACGTTTATTTGAAGCCTCGTCCACTGACTACTCACATCCTCTCTCAGCAAAGGCGACAAAGATGTCTCGGTCTCACTCGTCAAGAGGGTCTGAAGATGTTGCCCGACACTGCAGTTGTGTCAGGACACAGTCTTGAGAGTACTGCTTGCTTGAACCATCAGGTGTCCAAAACTTGTCTCCAATGACCTAGAGAGCTGTCTTCCATTCGATACAAGACCTATGCATTCAGAGTGTAAAATCTACAGAGCATCTGTCAGACTCTCTGAATTCCAACTTGACCACCACCTGAGGCATTGCCGTTCATTGTAGTTTGTGATTGCATGACCCCAGGAAAGCACCTCCTCTCCAGGCCCCGTTTGCTCATCTGAAAAAGGGATTTCATCATCACATACCCATCCTCACTGGGGTGGGTGAGGGATATGGAATGGGCCTGCACTGAGGTCGGCCGATACGTCAATAGAGGCTCGACTATTTGTTTAAAGAATGGAAAGCATGACATGTAATGAGCGCAACTTATACCTCTACCATCACAATTTAGGCCGAAACTTAAACCAACCCCCACGCATCTGAATTTTTCTTCTCCTCCAGGATTCTAACAACTACCTCTAAAGCAAAGTGTAAGGAAACAACAGGCTGGTGGCGGTGTGTTAAATTATAAGTGAGCACTAATTGGGGATCACAGCTGCTGTTTGGGGGCTCTCACTTGCCTGGTAGGCAACAGCATCCACCATCTCCCTGTCTCCTGTATGTGTACTCTCTGTCCTGGAAACCCCTTCCCACCGTTTCCGAAGCTTGATGTTTAATTTAACACAAACGTCTTTGAGAAGCACCACAGGGGGTTGTTCCTGGTCGCTCTGGCATCGCGGAAATTGAAATGTACATGTTTTTTCTCATTTATCAAAGACAGGCAAGAATCTAAACTGACATTTCATATCAAATGAATTATGAACTGTGTACTTTGTACCTAAGGGAACAACAAGTAAATTAGAGTTTGGGATTAAAAAGAGAGCGAGACAGAGAGAGAGAGACATGAAATAGGTTTTACTAGAACATAGAGGAATTTCTGTTACTGTGCCTGATGGTGGGAAGGCCAAACACAGTCTTATCACAGAACTCCAGTGAGTGGAAGCTGGCCACGCGGAAACCTGTAAGATTTAAATATATTGAGACAATTTCTCAGAAAGGATTAGACCTGGATCTTTCTCACATAGCCAGGCTTTATGAGCAGCGAAACCTTCTTGATAATCTGAAGTTAACTTCTACCATTTTTGTCAATCCTCCCTTTCTCAGGAAAAATACTATTTTCAAATTCTTCCTGACACACTATGAGATTAGAAGTTGCTTGAGGGGAAAAAATAGTATTCAGGATAAAAATGATATGCATGCATGTGCCATATTCTCTGTGTCTTCTGTTTATCTGTAATTCCTACACATACATACACAGTCAGGCTCACACATAAGCCAGTGAAATTCTAGTGATTTTTCTAAAATCAGATCGACTTCATATAGCTTAGTAGGAGGGGTTTAATTTCTCCTCCTATTAGCTCTGTGACCTTGAACAAATTACCAAGTTAAACAATCAGACTTTGCCTCATTTGGGGGGTGGGGCAAGAAAGAGGAACTGCCTTATAAGGTTGACACAGAGAATTAAGTCTGATACATGCATGCAAAGAGTGAAATGCATTGCTGGATGCATAGTAATTGTGTACTACATTCCAAATTATATCCTTCCACTAGATGTGAGAAGATTGGGTAGCAACAAATTATCCCCCCACTTTTTAACAGCTACTGGTTCCTTAAGCATAGAGAGCATTTGAATTAAACTTTTAAGGTGAAGGAAGATTCTATGCAATATACCAATAATCATTTTTGAAATCAATTGAAGATTCTTAGAAATTGGGGATGACCCAAGCAAAGCTATGTTTCAATTACCATGCTATTTTTCAAAAGTAGGTGTTCTAATTTGTGCTGCATATAAATTGTAGAAGGGGTATTAATATTAACACATTTGTTTCCTGCTTCTGAATTCCCCCAGGTTCATCAACCTAAAACTGACACAATTCCTTGGTATTAACCTTGCATACTTTCTGATACCAGTGCTGTACTCTGGATCATCATTGTGAGGCCAAATTACTATAAACAAATATTCCGATTACACATTTTCTTCGCATAAACTCAATTGCATAGTTATTCATTATTTGGTAAAATGAGCATCATTTGTTAAAATTCTCAACTTCTGATTCTAACTCTACTACTCCTGAGCTGAAATCAGTTCTTAGCAGTCATTCAGCATCTTTGATTGTGCTAATGACTACTGTCTTATTCTCTCTAATAGAGAATGTGAAATTAATGGCGTGTTGAGGTAAGGAATGCCCCCTATATAATCTGAGCGTTTTAGGGCTCCATCTCTTTGTTATTAGTTGAGTAATGAATCAACTTGAAGATTAGATCCAGTCCCACTGCTAAGGTGACTTTTATAACCAATCCCCTCTGAAGTTTTGTCAGTTGTTCAAAGATCCCTTTATTGCTCGGCTCTTGATTCTATTCCAGAATAGTAAGTGCAGTGGCATCATAAGAAAGAGTCCAATTCTCAAATACAGTAGTTTATCTTCTTAACTACTTTTTTTAAAAAAAACTATTGTTCTTGTTAAACACATTCTGCGAGGGAAGACTTAGTGCACTCTCGCTAAAGAGAGTGGCTTTGACCTGTCTTGAATTTACTCATTTTAAAATGTATTAACCTTGCCACACATACCTATTTTTAATTTTACAAAGGTGAAATTCTTCAGAGAGTTATTTTAAATGAAGTGAATGAACAATATTTTAACTGAAAACGGCGTAGACTTAATCCACTAATATTTTGGTTGTGTACTTTTTAAATTATTTTTCCAATTGAAGATACATTCTTCCACAAAGGCCTCAAGTAATCAGATTCTAAAGGAAAAAGGAATTTAATCTGTGCTGCCTAGAAACTCATTTGGATGAATATGATGGTATTCAAAATAATAGGAATAATAAGAAATTCTCTTAGGAATACTAAGAGGAATTCAAATGTCAAGAGCTAAGGCTTAAATGGAGTGTCTAAATCGAGGAAATCTGTAAGGAAAAATAATGAAATTTGATTGGTGGTTTGAGGCTTAACCCAAAAAAAAATTCTTCTAGGCATTCTGACCACCAACCTCAGAGCCTCTAATTAGTCTGACAAAGTGACAGTTCGGTGTTCTAGTTAAACAACTAATGTACCTGATGAAATTCAAAATTCCCATTGTTCTCTGAGCACCAGGAGCTGCACATTCGCAGCTCTGAGGTATTTGGAAATTAACAGGGGGCGATGTCAGTCTGTCTGGTGTTTCCAGCTTAACATAGTCACTGCAACTGTCCTGCAGAGCAATTGTAAGCAACTCTTTCATCTTAAACCACAAAGGGAGGTGGAGGTGGAGAGATGTTGCCTTGGTCACGTGGATGCTAATGTGCAGTGGGATCTTCCATTTCTCAAAGTGGTCAAGAGCAATTCGTATTCCGTGGCGTATCTCAATGCCGGTGCCCTTGGCCCACCTCTGACACCTCCTGCTATAGTCCTCCTATTATACACCGTAGCTGGGGACACCCCCGCTGCTTTTCTGTCCTAATTAGGGCTTTCTTAGTGAACACGGGACCATTTTTCATCCCATGAAGAACAATCACTAGAGCCGGTGAGATCTGCCAGTTGGGTTTCAGAGGACATTTGACAGATATTTGCACCAATTTTGATTGACATAGCCTCACACCAGTCTGACATTGGTGAAATTTGGGTTTTCCTCAGAAATGTGGACCCAAAAGGAATCAGTGAAAGACCCAAGATACAGGTTTTGTTCAAGAATATTTTATTTCGTCACTGAATTGAGTAACAAAAAAATGTTTTTTTAACAATTTTCATTTTAAGCACACCCTTCCTAAGCAGAACTTTTCTCCTAAATACCCCTCTAAGTGGTGACAACCTTGAGGAAATCTCATCTTTTTTTTTTAGCTTGAGTTCATAAAGTCTGTTGCCTCTGTCTCCTCCGTCATCACTCTCAAGCCCTTTTACTAGAAACTAGAGGCCCAGTGCACTAATTCGTGCACCAATGGAGTCCCTCGGCCTGGCCTGTGGGATCGGACTGAAACCGGTTCTCCCAAGGGGTCCCAGATTGTGAGAGGGTGCAGGACAGGCCGAGGGACCCCACCAGTACACGATAAGGGCCGGGAGGGATGTGGGAGGTTGGCCAGCCAGGGAGGGACCATGGAAGGGCTCAAGGGCGTGTCTAGCCCATCTTACTCAGTCCCGATCGACCGGACCCCAGCAGCAAGCTAACCTACTGGTTGGAGCATCTGCCCCCTGGTCAGTGCATATCATAGCGAGCCGTTGAGCGGCCTTAACATATCATTAGCATACTAGTATTACGTTTTGATTGGTTGAATGGATGACCGGACACTTAGCATATTAGGCTTTTATTATATAGGATACTTTTAATTTGCTAACAGAGTGTAGATCTTAATGGCTGCCTCGTTAGATTTTATGGTATGTATTTAGATTATATATATTGTCATATTATGTTACGTAACATAATTATATAGTACTATTTCTAATGACATATAGTTACATTATTATCTATTATATGTGTATAGTTACATAAATACATGTAGACAAAGGCTCATTTTGATGGGGATACTGAGAAATGGATCATTCATACTGTACCAATGGGAGTATAAGTAAATGCAACTTTCTGGAAAGCACTTTGTCAAATTATATATGAAATGGCAGCAAAATTCATTCCTATTGTCCCCATGATTCTAGAAAGCACACCAAAGATGCATTGATTAGGATACTCAGGATCCTTAGTATTATTTATAATACCGAAAACAATGGCGTACTGTATCCAACAGAAGCCTCTTTGTTAAGTGAATATTCTTAGTATACAAGGAGACAGCGACCCTGCTTTGACGAAGAAATAAGACCAGGAAAGTACTATTTAGGAATATGACTTGGACAGAAAATAAATCCAGCCTTTACTACAACTAATGTATTTCATGGTATCAGTAATTTGCTTTTACATTTATTTAATATACTTAATGTTTATTTTCTATTATAAATCACCTCCCATAGCATGCTGTTCTGGTATAGAACTAGGGCCACTGTCTCTGAATTTCATCAATCCTAGTTTAAATTCCCACTCTGCCAGCAGCCCAGTTTTGTGATTTGAGATAAAACACGTCACCTCTCTGAGCCTCAGATTTGTTATCTGTATTACAAAGAATCGACACTGCAATTCTGTAGTGTGATTCTGAGAATTAGGAATATTTATGTTAAGGAACCTGGCCCACAGCATACAGGTTCCAAGGATTAGCTATGGCGAGAGATTGTTTTGTGAACACGAAATCTGTTTTAGCCTACTTGTCACGATTTAATGCTGCTCTATTTGTACATCCTTGTGCTCAAGGTTGACTGTCCATTTGTTAGCACATCTGCATATTCCTCATAATTAATTTCTTTTTTAATGACATATGGTTTAGTGACTGGAAATGGAGTCTGGCCTTCTGTTTTCAATTTGTTTATGACTCAACGACTCAATATGTGTGTCTGAACTCTAATGTTCCATTCTGGAAACTGGAATTTAAAATCCTCGCTCATATGTCGCTGTTTCAGAAAACAAGAGGAAAATGTGTGATCGAAGGGATTTGAGCACATGCCAGGCCATCCAGGCAGGATGGGTACAGATAAGAGGTCATGGCTTCTCCCGTGTGATGTGAGCGGGGAGACCTGAACGAGGATGCCAGCCAAGCATCTCTGAGGTGCGAGAAGCTAGGGCTGTGCTGGGGTCAGATTCCAAGCGAAGCCAGAAGGAAGCTTCAGGGCTGCTCGGAATGAGCACACGCAGGTGGACACGTGTCCCAGGCCCCGGAATTAGGCTGAGGACCTGATCGCCCCAGATGAACTGTGTCCCTGCAGCAGGGCCTCTTCAAGGCTGCTCCTCTGAAAGGCGGGGTCCAGAGTACATGCACATCGGAGTCCTGATTCCTGAAACCCATGTAGCACTCACCAGATAGATAGATAGATAGATAGATAGATAGATAGATAGATAGATAGATAGATAGATTTCAGAGAGAAGAAGGGAGAAAGACAGAGAGAGAACATCAATGTTGAGAGAGAATCATTGATTGGCTGCCAGCTGCATGCCCCACATTGGGAATCGAGCCTGTAACCTGGGCATGTGCCCTGACCAGGAATGGAACCGTGACCTCCTGGTTCATGGGTTGACACTCAACCACTGAGCCATGCCAGCTGGGCAGCACTCAACTCTTTTATGCTGGTACACATTTGGCATTATAGTTATTTGAGTCACGTCTTATCTCTATTAAATGTCAAGTAGATCGGCCCATCCCTTTTCTATCTGCCCTGCCCTTTTCCACCCACAGCGAAGAGCCTTGTGCAGAATGGCATTCAGTGTCTTTTATTATAGGTTTACATTGAATACAAACTATGATGGGCTTCTTTGGTATCTTAAGACAATATTTTATTCCAGTGGGTTGAAATGCACACACATACACAGAAAACATACACCACAGTGGTAACAAGTTGGTGCTATGAGAATCCCAACTGAATTTATTTTGTCCCCAAAACTTTACTCTTCCAGCCACTACAACCTTAGTAAGTCACTGGTCACATGTAAAAAAAAAGTCTATTTTTTTTGCTTCATAGACCTTCCCCCAGAGTTCTGTATGTCTGTATGGAGCAAAGGTTTGGGGCCTTCTGTTTGTTTGTTTTTTGGGGGGAAGGGTTGTGGTTTTATTGCTATTGTTTGGGTAGGGAAGGATCCACAAGTATACATTTATCTAAAAGTTTAATAAAATCCTACATTTATAAGTTTAATAAAAGCATGCATTCAAAAGATTATACGACAAAAAAAGATTATACCAGCTATACTAGTCCAATCTGTGATTTAATTTATTACTTAAAGCTTTGTATTCATTTTGCCTTCCCAAAAAAAAAGGTTAAATTTGAAATTTTATGAAGAACACCCTTCCTTTGAATTTATAGGTCGGGGTGGCTGTTTTTTTCTAGTCGCCGTGTAGAATGAGTATTTACTGGGCAAGATGTGTTGATTCAGGAGGTTGTCTGTGGAGTGCTTGCCCCGGGAGGGTCATATTAAACTTGAGAGAAGTGTTTTGAGCAACATAGCATCTTGGAGGCCATATATCAAGCTGATAGATACGCGGCTCTCCTGCTACGGAACCAGGGATGGAATTATGGCCGGTTCCCAGTTATTGCTTCGGGGCTAAGGGGCCTCTGAGGAATAGGTTTGGATAAGAGGGGTTAACCAAAGGGGAAAGGAAGGTTTCCAGGATTCAGAGTTACCGAAAGCACTCAGAATGAAGAGTGCTATGTAAATAATTGAGGATGATCACTCTGTTTGGAAATATTTTGCAATGTTATATAACCAGAGTGTGACCAATTTAATGGAGTACTTTTTTTTGTTATCACTCAGAAGAGAACTCAAGATATTGTATCATTATTATTATTGTTTTTGTTGTTGTCATGATGGGGTCTCCTTTTGGACATTTCTCTATTTTCTGATAGCACGGTGATGTAGTTTTTAACACTTGAAGAGATTATTTTGGTGGACATATTTATTACTCAAATGTCTTATGTTGATAATGTGTCAAAGCTGATTTTGTTCTGATTTTTATTCTCCCAGCCACCTTCCTATTGTCATTGAGGTCTCTGCTCAAATGTCACCCAGTGACAAGTTCTTCCCATGGCTTCCCTGTACAACCCGAACTGTTATGAAATAAGGAAAATCACACACTTCTTTCCACTTTCCCTCCCCTTGCTCTGCTCTGCTTTCCTCCCGGGCACATGTCACAGTGTGGTGTGATCACGTGCATCTGTGTGCGCACGGCCTGCTGCCTCCGTTCCCAGGGACGCCCCGTGGGGTCAGGGGCCACGTCCCCTTCACCCAGTGCTGTTCCCCCTCCACACAAGAGATCGCTGCTTCATAAAGAGGAGAGGCTCAATACCCGGTTATTGAATAAATTAGCAAATCATTGATGAACTCGAAACCCTGACAACGAATTGATGGGACCTGTAATCTAATTCTTCCCTTTTCATCTCTGGTCACTCATTAACCTCTCAGTTCACAGGCAGGTTCTCCCGAGTTGGAGAGTACATAACACTCGCACCACAGAGATGAATGTTATAAAAGAAGTTGAAAATGAACCCTGATAGTTGTTGTTATTGTTTTGATCTCTTCTCCTTCACCAATGGCCCCTACTCATCTTGGACCATAAGGAGCTTATATTACAGTAAGAATGTTTCTAAAAATTACATTGTAGCACTCTAAGGGAAGTTCAAATTAGTCTAAGAAAATAACAATAGGAATAATCATGACTAATAAATTAAAAATCGCCAGATCAGAGGCAACGTAACTTTAGGTGCTTTATTTACTTTATCTCCGATCTTCACGGCAATCCTGCAAAGGAAAAAAATCTGTCCCCATTTTAAAGGTGAGAAACATACCTCAGAGTAATTAGGTGATTTTGCTAAAGCCACAGAAGTTTGTGTAGTTTGCTTCTGAGTGCCTGATGGGCTTTTGAACAGGCTTTGATATGATAGGTTCCTTCAGATTATACCTGTTGGGGAAATAATTTAATAACCAGAGTCATTGTGTCAGCTTTTTAAGTAGAAAAGGCTTTAGTTCTACTCTTTCCTGTTAGGCCTTCCAGAACTGTTTGAATAGGTTTCCCCGGTAGATTGTATCAAGCAGGTACACTGAATTCAGGGAAGATTCACCAGAGATCCCACCTGCCTGGGAAAAGCAACATGCGTGCCCCACCTTGCAGCATTTTGGAATAAGGACGGAGCCACTGTGAGAAGGGGCGGCGGACTCTGCAAAACCCAGGCGCAAAGCAGTTGCACTTTTACATTTTCATAGGTGAGAATCAAGGCTAGAGAGTGCTCATTGCAGCCATTCCTGTGTATTTATCATTGTAGGAAAACACAGTTACAATAAACCTCCCTCAACACGAAAATGACAAGCCCGCGTGCTCATGAGCACTGTGATTAAAGCGGCGAAGGGGCGACATGGGAGATATAAAACCCTGGACTCCTTCCCTGGTCGATTGCTTGATGATTGAGCAAAAGTTACATTGAAAAGGCCCTTCAGCATTTGCTGCACTAGATTCCTTCGGTGTTTTCAATTAGACAAACAGAAGTCCAGGGGGGAATGTACTGCGCACTCGTCTGCCTCGCCGTGTGTTCGGGGGCTGGCTTCTGGGAGTGAAATCCCAATGCGATTGTGCTGAAGTGAACAATAGGGACCTACGGCAGCTCAGGGACGAAGATCTTAAACTAAATGGGCCATGGTTAACACGGCTGTGGATCCCGAGCCACAGTTTTTCCAGGATACGGGGCATTTCGGTCCATCCAGCATATGTTCGCCGCGGTTTTCTCTGCTCTAATTCATCCATGTGTCCCCACAGCTCCAGATGGTGTGCTGCCTCCCAGGCTTGCGGCCGCCGCTCCGACCAGTCTTCAGGTTGCCTGGTCTACACCAGCTCGGAACAACGCCCCCGGCTCAGCCCGCTACCAGCTCCAGATGAGGCCGGGCCCCTCCTCCCCTGCGTTGCTAGAGTGAGCATTCTGCCCCTTCCATTCTCCCAGCGGGCACTGGGGCGCGGTGTAGCCATAGCTTCATCTTTGTTCCCATTTGTGAAATGAAATTTACTGGGGCACATTGGTTAATAGCCTTAGATGAATTTCAGGTGTTTGAGCAATAGGTCTGTTCTTATTTGTAACAAATAAAAACCACCTTTTGTTTTTATTTTTAATTGATTTTTAGAGAGAGGGGAAGAGAGGGATAGAGAAATAGAAACATTGAAGAGAGAGAAACATCATTGATCAGCTGCCTCCTGCATGCCCTCTACTGGGGATAGAGCCTGCAACCCGGGCATGTGCCCTGACATGAAATCATACCAGTAACCTCTCGGTTCATGGGTTGACACTCAAGTACTGAGCCACGCCAGCCAGCCAGCCAGGCCACCTTTTAAAAGTTCAAACAAACAAAACAACAAGCAACACCCTAGGCAGTGATGGCGAACCTCTTGAGCTCGGCGTGTCAGCATTTTGAAAAACCCTAACTTAACTCTGGTGCCGTGTCACATATAGAAATTTTTTTATATTTGCAACCATAGTAAAACAAAGACTTATATTTTTGATATTTATTTCATATCAAAGAAAAATCAAACAAAAAAATGAGTTTGTGTGTCACCTCTGACATGCGTGTCATAGGTTCACCATCACTGCCCTATGGGATAATGATTTGCTTTGTAAAAATATCTACTTTTCATGTGAAAATAAGATTTTACAAGAAGGTTTCTTCACACTTCATTTTTCATCAGCACATCTATTACATAAAGCAAGCATGCACTTGAACCCCCAAAATGCTGTCTGGTGAACTGTGGCTACAAAATTGTAATACATATCCTACAAGTTCCATGTGGCAAACATGCTTAATGCTAGAATTGACTGAGTGCTACTGTCATATACAGCTCACATGAATGCAATATTATGAACCCTCAGCCAAATGGCTACTCATTTTCAAAGAGGTAGCATGTGAGGACGGAAAAGTGCAATGCTTAACTGCATGTTGATCTTACCTGTTTATTTCTTTGAGTGTCTGAAACTCTCTAAAATGTGTCCCTCTAGGTTATTTTCCAGTCCTTCGGCATCGTTAAGCCATGAAGTGAGGGACCTCCAGCCGCACACTGAGTACGCGTTCCGGGTGGTTGCCTCCAATGGATTTGGCAGTGCGCTCAGCCCTTGGATTCTGTTCATGACGACGGAGGACAGTAAGTGTTCTGCACGATACACAGCCAAATGTCCTCTACACGGGGGAGTCTTGAATGTCTTTAGTTTTTCCTAAACTCATAAATAGTCCTCCTGTATTCTTTGGACATCTAGTGGCAATAGTCTTTTGTAGGACAAAGGTGGTTAAATGTTCCAGAAAGAAGGAAAATGTGTGCCTGGAGGGTTGGAGGGCTGGGCGTACAGACGTGGCCCCATTCCATCCTTCAGGGTACCTCGAGGTGCCCTGCGAGAGAAAGCTTGTCAGCTTGTCCTCTGTGAGCAAATGTTGCAGGGCTCTCTGCTCTGGAGGGGTTCCTGCAGGTGGAAGACCTGAACTGTGGGCCTGACGGTATGAGGATGCTCAGAGCACCGTGATACCTTCCCCTGGAAGTAGGTTTCCTTGTACTTCTATTTGCACTTGACAGACAGCCTTCCGAACAGAGAAGTAGAATCTACTCACAGTGATTCTGCATCTAGTATGTAGAATAGATTGGGATTGCCTTAGTCAACCCAGAAAGTTTGTAGTTTTTCCTGGAAGAGCTATGTTTGCATTTATATGTTTTTACTAGGTTATATAGGGAATGAACTCATGGACATAATATTTAGTTTTATACAAACTACTTCTATAAAACCATACCAGTGGGAGCATAACTTTGGAGGAGTTGTAAAGTAATGCAAGCCACACAGAGTGAATGAGGACACTGGATCTTGGAGCATTGATGTTTTTAGGGTTAATCTTGTCAATTCTTTTAATCCGGGGCTTCTTAGAAGATGTTGTTCTGTTGGCCAATTGCCATTCCAGCTCTATGTCCAGTGAGGACTGGAGTGACTTACTCAAGACTAGATATTAGTCCAAAGGCGTAGTGTTTGAAACAGTACCATTTGTTTATTCAATAGAGTATTTATTTCTACAGTAACCTTAATTACAGTATTGTAGTGAGGAGGTGACATCAGATGAGATAGAATCAGAACTATTTTCGTTCCTCAAAGCTTACCTAATTTTACAAACATCAGTTATGAACAATAATATGTACTCCTTCATCCATTTTTCCCTGGGAGCAAGTTAGGTCCTTTATAAGGGCACATCCCAAGTCCTTCTGGTCTTGAGGGTACCATTTAGCAAATTATCAGCACAACGCAGTAAACACTGCTTAAGGCCCAGGAGGCATTAATGCACCACTCAGCACACCTACTCCCCTTCAGGGGGACTTACATACACTCCAGGGAAATGGACAGCCTGGTCACAAGCTCTATACAGATTTATGGTCTAGAGAGCTCACACTTGAAATAGAGTTTTAAAGAAATAATTGTTAAAACAATTGAATAAAGAGATGACCTGAACATAATTATTCAACCCACTGCAGAGGTGATTCCCATAGAATGCCACACTGGAAAAGGGAAGAAATGGTCTCCGTTCTCTGGCACTCATCATTTCTATTACCATCAAGAAAGGGTGACTGTGAATAACCTTGGTGGCGATGCTTACTAAAAAGGGAGCATGATCTCCTGTCTACAGGCAGGAAGTTCACCAGGGCAGGAAATGAGCACTAGCCGCCCAAGCAAATGCGCGGCTGCAAAGGGAAGTTCTCGTGGATAGACAAAAGGGCCGTGAGGAATTTTTAAATATATATTTTTATTGATTTCAGAGAGGAAGGGAGAGGGAGAGAGAGATAGAAACATCAGTGATGAGAGAGAATCATTGATTGGCTGTCTCCTGCACGCCCCACACTGGGGATTGAGCCCGCAACCCTGGCATGTGTCCTGACCTGGAATGGAACTGTGACCTCCCGGTTCATAGGTCAATGCTCACCACTGAGCCCCCTCGGCCAGGTGATCTGAGGAATTTTTAATTAAACCTATTGGTGAGACATTGGTTAATAAGATTATGCAGGTTTCAAGTGTCCATCTCTATGATACATGACCTGTATATTAACTTTTGTGTCTACCACCCAAAGTCAGATCATCTTCTGTCACCATATATCTGACCCCCTTTACCCTTTACTAACCCCACTCCCCTGCCCTCTGGTAACCACCATACTGTTGTCTGTGAATTTCAGTTTTATGTCCCACATATAAGTGAAATCATGTGGTTCTTAGCTTTTTCTGTCTGACTTATTTCGCTTAGCATAATAGTCTCAAGGACCATTCAAGGTGTCCCATATGGTAGTAGTTTATCTTTTTATTTTATCTTAAATCTTTATTGCTGAGAGTATTTATCTTTTTTTATGGCTGAGTACTATTACATAGTATATAGGTATCACATCTTTATCCAGTCATCTATCAGGGGCACTTTGGTTGTTTCCATGTCTTGGCCACCGTGAATAATGCTGCAGTGAGCATAGGGGTCCATATGTCTTTGTGGACAAATGCTTTGGAAGGATGGATTGGCTAATGGAAAAGTCTGTCTGCCTGGCCTTCAGGGCCTATAAGGCACCCTGCTCTTCCCAGTGTGGAACCTCTCGTTCTTTGCAGACTGCACTCCTGCCTTCCTGAATTCTCCCATCAACATACTTCATTTTCTGTCCAAAACTTTCAAGGATGGGTCCTGAGCTATTTACTGAACAAATGCTCCAATTTTGGAAGAAAAAGCATTCTTACTAATGTATACTCTCTGGCCCTGATCTCAGGAGAAAAGGAGAAAAATAGTTTCCCAATATTAGTTCTCCTACTCTCAGATGACCAAGTAATATCTTTTCCATTTTCACACATACTGGTCTTCAGCAGTTCCTTTTATTAATCAACTAGAGGCCCAGTGCACCATCAGTGCCGGCCGGCAGGGGGAAGACACTACGGGAGGTTGGCTGGCTGTGGGAGCGCACTGACCACCAGCCTGTGTTGAGCATCTGCCCCCTGCTGATCAGTGCACATCAGAGCGACCAGTTGTAACGGTTGCTTAGGCTTTTATATATATAGATGACGCCTGTGTTGCCAGCCCTTTTCTGACTTCATCAGTTGCCAAGGAGCTGCATGTTCATTTTGGTGCAAAATCATGGTGCCCGTTCTTCCTCTTCGTTTTGGGATAAGCTGTTGAGCCCTTTTCATCATCATCAGATTAATATTTCTTTATCTTTATTTTATTGGTCCTATTACATTTAAGTCTTTTATGATGAGCTGTCAGAAATCCTGTCGGCAGGTAGTTGGGGTATAAATAATAAATTGATAGATTTCATGATTAAAGGGATGAAGGACTCCGTCACTCTCCACTCCTGCTAGCATGTCAGTAGTGAATATCAAAAGGCCATGATAACAATTAGCATATAACATATTGTTTTGTGTAATTATGCATCCATATATTTGCCACCTTGAATTTTAATTCATTGAGAAATTCTGGGAATATTTATTTGTGGAGTTGATATTACTGAAAAAGGGCTTTGAAACTGAGTGAGTTTTTAATGAAAATGGTAAAAAGTTGCTTCAGGCCAACAATGAGGACCTAACAGGGAAACTGAGCAGTTGCAGGTGACTAATAGCAAGCAAGTGTAGAAGAGGTGAAAACCACGGAAAGTTAGACACACACAAAAGGTGTGAGTGCGTCCACCCCTTCATCCATACACGCAATTACACACGTGCACGTGTGCGCGCACACACCCTTCCCAACATGCACACCTGAGTGTGAAAATAAGCAGACCCCTTCGTTAACAGCTTCGTCTAAGGCTGGGGTTGAACTTCTGAAGCCGTGGAGCAAAATCGTTTCCCATAAAAGACAATTTCATTTGCCAAAATGAAACTACTTTCTGTTATTAATGCTGTAGTAATGAAATGGCCTGTTCTCCCAGTCTGGATCTGGACAGAGAATGCCCCGTTCCCGGCTCCAGGAGGGAGTTCTCCGAATAGTCGCGCCCTGGGTGTGGCCGTGTGGGTGTATTTCCGCCCCTGGCCGGGTGAGCTGTGTGGCTGTCATACTTCCCAGTGACAGCTGCATTGACAACATGTTACACCCCACATTGATTTTACAGTTAAGCGGCGGATGGTGATATATTGGGATTTTAAGAATTCAGCTGAGAGGCTGACTTTTGCCTTTTATCATTCCATTAAAATTTTATAACCATCTTTTTCATGTCATTTCACCCATGAATTCTTCCTTTAGAAAGTGATAGCTACCGCCGTGAGCATAACTTTGCCCGTGTTCAGAGCTTTTTATTGTATTAGCAAACTGCCCCAATTATAGTTATTACTCATGTTTTACATAATTGTGCTGACCCTTTCCACCACGCAGTAGCATGCCGGTTGATTTGTATATGGAATAAGACGATCCTGCCTGTCCTTTTAAAGCACACACTTGAACCCGTGCCAGGAGTCGGGTTTTAACACTTGCCTGGCCAGAGGAGCTAATTAAGCTGCTTTCGGATCCCTCTCCTGAACCACACAAGTTTAAGGACCCTTCTTGTGACAGGAGCAGGGAACCGACTCCGAGCGGAGAGCTAATAAAATGCGCTGGCTTTTAAGGGGGGCGAAATCATGAAATTGACACGGAGCATCTTCTTTCCCAAGATAAGAGATCATCTTGAGGGAAAGCCTGTGTTCCGTGGGGCCCTGAAGTACAAGTTCATCTCATTATCATGGCTGTTTCACTCATAACATAGCGTCTTATCCGGGAGAAATGAAAAGCGTATCGCATCAAAACACATCAAACTGCATCCTTCTTGTTTCTTCCCCTTGAAAAAGTCCCCAGTTTGAGAGGGCACACGCGAGAAATAATTATGCAAAACCCTGGTGCAGCCCTAATACAAAATATCCTGAGTTGTAAGTGTATGTTGCTCTTTTTTTTTTTTTAAGGGAGAAGGGTGGCATGGAGTTAGATATGAAAGCCTTGAATCCAGCGTTGATTTTATGAACCCCAATCTCAGAGGATTTAGTTTCTCAAAACAACACTGACACCTTACAAGATTCACGCTGGTCTTTTGTTGGGAAATAGCCAAGTTTGGATGACACGTACGAATAAGAAAGGAATTCCTATTTTGATATCATAATGGCCACTTCTACTGTATACCGGAGGGCAAACGTGAGAAATGTCACCGTGGTTTTAAGAAAGCTTTAACATGAAAGCTAGTCTCAGACTAAAATGCCAAATGGGACCCCTACCAAGATGCCTGGACGTGTAGGGGTTTTTCTCTCCCGATGGGATGCATTACCAAATCGTCAGCAATGACTTGATGTCAAGGTTAGTGCTGGGCAACATCTTTCCTCTCAAATAGCCATTTCGATTCGACCATCAGTCCAGTTGGTGACAAATACATGGACCGCGTTGCATGACACTGGGCTTGCATGACCAGCTACCTTACAGTCACTGGTTTTGCGAAGCAGCTGTTACATTTAAAACAAACCTTGAGTGTAACACTGAATCACGCGTGCGCACAAACACTTACGTAATCAATGCTGTTTGGAACGTATACTAAATCCAAGTATACTTTTCATAAAGATTTTTTAAAAAAACAATCTAATGTTCACAGAAAAAAAAATCTCATAAATGTCAACATCGCTGTGGGCAGGAAAAGGGGAATAGGGCATATTCTTGATCTGCGGTAGCAACTGATAGATTTCGGGCCGTGGTTTATAAGAATGCTAAATGTTCCGGAATTACAGCTGTTACTGATCAGTGATTGAGCAGATTTGTGTTATTGCACCGTGTTCTTGCTTGTACCTAGAGAGCAGTAAAGCCTCCGTATAATAAAAAGCACCTGCATTTTAAATGAAATTTCAATTGAAAAACTTAACAGCCCTTCACATGGCAGAATTTAACGCAGCCCAGTAAAGCTTAAATAACACTTTGCCTCCGCGGGCTGAGGGGCTTGCATTCAAGGTGACTTGATGGTGGCGCGCGATGAAATTATTTACAATTAGGGAATTTCTCTGGAGGGCTGCGGGGTACTTGGCGTTCCGCGGCACCTCGCGGGCATATGGCGGGCACTTCTTCAGTATTCACGGGGCCTCCCGAACCTTTCTGATAATTGAATCAGTTAGAATGCTGAGTGGAGCGAGCGTAAAACCTGTTCCCCCAAAGGTCAGATCTGTGCATTGTTTATTTATCAGTGGGTGAAAGAGCTCCATCGGCAGCTTCTGTCACAGCCGGAGTAAAAAATCACCTGTAATATTAACAGGGAGTAGATAAATTGGCAAACACGGCCGGGAATGATAAACAGAGCTGGGCGTAACATGGACTATGGAGTGAATGGTGTGGGGTGGGGGCAAAGGGAGGGGGTGACTGGGCTGTAAACTGCGGGTTTGTTAGGATAGCGCTATCGATTATAATTAGTGACTGGGGCTCTAGAGGAAAAATCAGTGGCAGGAGCTAGAACTTGGGCTACACCCGCCCTCGTGCCTATTTCTCCTCTAATGCCTTGATTTCCAAAAAAGTCCTCGGGCTGTTTCTTATCATGAACTTTAAGAAAAAGACACGATTTGGATAAAGCCGTTTTAGAAAGGAAAACGACAGTGCTATTCAGCAAGGCCCTCTTGCACTTTGTGAGCAGCGCCCTCCCGGTCCCTGTCTTTACTCCTTGGCTTTCCCCGGGTGTCCCATTTCGTGACCTTGTGGGAGCGTTAGTGCTCCCCGTGGCTTTGTTCTCAGGAGATGTGGGGCGTTTCCAGGCGGTATCACTTTGGGTTTCATTCACCCCGATAGGACCCGGACCTGTGGACCCTCCGATCCTCCTGGCTGTGGACCCGAGAGCGATGCTGGTCACCTGGCAGCACCCTGTAAAGCCCAACGGGGTTCTCACGCACTATAACCTGTACCGGCGCGGCCAGCTCTTCCTGAGAGCTCCCGGCGATGCCACGAACCGCACCGTGACCCGGCTGCGCCCACACACCGCCTACGCCTTCCAGGTGGAAGCCTGCACCGCACCGGGCTGTTCCCTCTCCCCACCGTCCCAGGCTGTCTGGACACCCCCAGATGCGCCGGAAGGCATCCCAAGCCCCGAGTTGTTCTCCGATACCCCAACATCTGTGATCCTCTCATGGCAACCCCCCGCCCACCCCAATGGCTTGGTGGAGAACATCACCATCGAGAGGAGGGTCCAGGGGAAGGAAGAAGTCACTGCCTTGGTGACTCTCCCGGGAAACCATTCCACGCGGTACATGGACAAGACTGCCGCCCTCAGCCCGTGGACGAAGTACGAATACCGGGTCCTGATGAGCACTCTGCGTGGGGGCACCAACAGCAGCGCCTGGGCGGAGGTGACCACGAGGCCCTCCAGGCCCGCCGGGGTGCAGCCCCCCACGGTGCGCGTGCTCGGACCCTGGGCAGCCGAGGTAAGATACTGGGTGTTCTGTCTGCAGACGTAGGCATCGGCCCTGGATGGACTCTGTGATGAACAGAGCCACCTACTGACAAAACGCACACATGGTGGTTTTACGCACGCTCTGGAGAAACTGGGCTTTGGCCCTTGGCCCAAACGCTCTTGAATGCGATGTCCGTGTTTCATGTCTCCCTGTGTCCCCTTAATTACCTCGTGGCGATGCTTGCATGGGCCCTCACACACCTGAAATGCTTTGAATACCACGATGGGATGCTTAGCCTAACCACCACGTAGATTTAAACAGAGCAGAGAACGAGGTGGGCTGGGGAAGCTCGGAGACCTGGATTAGCATATTAACTGAAGCCCCAATGACCCAAACTCTGATATATTTTCTTAATGATCAAAGAATCAAAATGATGGGGAATGAAATTAAAATAGGGCATTACTGGGCGATCTAGAAAGCGTTCCGTTATTCGCCTCGTCCTCCTGGGAACGCTCCAGAGGACGGGCTAACTGCCATTGTCTTGGCTGGCATACAAACTTCATTCAAGGGAAATTAGTGTAACCAAACAGGAGGGAGTTGTGTAGCTGCGGAGCCTCTTTTGTGTAAATACACACATGCTTCCATGGCTCCGGGCTTGTACTCCTGCCAAAAGCATCGGTACAGTAGCTTGCTCACCAGAGCACAAAACAAAGGACATTTGCATAACAGCAAAGTTCATCTGTTGAAATTATGACTTGGATCTACACGGTGCCGCGTGCACTCTCTCCCACCCACACCAAACACGGGGTGATGCTCAATAGGGGAAACTGTGGAAGACATTTGATTTAGCCTCCAAGCTCAGTGCCCTGTTTAAAAGCCTTGATGACTTGGTTGCCATATGAGACTGTTCAAAGCAACACCTGTTTTTGATAGGAATATCAAAAGTGTCTAGAGTCTGTGGGTAAAACACCAGAAGGAAGTTCATTGGAAGTCCGTGATAAGCATACAGTGCTTCTTATACGAATGGGGTAATCTTAAGAATTGTTCTTCGCTCAACGTAAAAAGAAAACCTCCAAACAAGCCTGGAGTTGTTAATCATTGGGGAAATGACTATCTGTCTTGATCCTGGGGGACTTTTGCAGAACTCGGGTAGCAGGCCCCATCAGTATGACGTGACGTAATCACGGTCCCTACACAAAGGCAGAGCTGTGTGATAGGCATCATTCTGGATTCTCTCCAACAAATATTTCATAGGCAGGCCTGGAAAAAAAAAAAGAACAAAAACTTTTAAAAGAAGGATGGCTCAGTGCACAACTCTGTTTCATTCATTCATCAGTGATGATAAAAATCTCCAAAACAAGTTGCCTGGCTTTTTCTTCCTTTAAATTCCCTCTCTTCTTCGATTTTGTGATCTCATCCAGGAATGAAACAATACCCACGGCTTCTCCGCTCACTGGAGGGACGTTTAGATCAGCCTGGCCAGCGAGCTGAGTCTCTAAGGCTGCCACCAGGAATAGTGGTGTCACCTGGATCGTGTCCAGGCACGGCTTTGCTACGGGGTGTACTTTAACCAACGTAAAAGGAATTGAGTCTTAATCATCATTCTCACCTATTTTTTTTTGTTAAAATATTTTAAATTGATTTTAGAGAGGAAGAAAGAGAGAGAGAGAGAAACATCAATGATGAGAGAGAATCATTGATCACCTGCCTTATGCATGCCTCCTACAGGGGCTCGAGCCTGCAACCCTGGCATGTGCCCTGACAGGGAATTGAACCATGATCTCCTGGTTCATATGTCAATGCTCAACCACTGAGCCACACCAGCCGGGCTATTCTTATTTTTTTATTATTTTCTTCTGACTTTGATTTTGTATGAGATTACAAATGTAGATAATTCATATACCCATTTGCAGAAATGTGTCCTTTAAAATTTAAAAAGAATTGCATGCTAAGGCAAAATATATATTTCAATCAGCCATGATCACAGTTACTTACCAAACTTGGACCCTGCTCTCAGGAAGCTTATAGTCTATAACTGAAAGATATACTCTAAAATGTCAGGGACATCGAGAGGCAACAATAAAAGATGAATATGGATGGCATATGCATAAGTGATATTTCTCATGGCCTGTGCACTTTTTTCCAGGGTCTTTTTCACTCCAAGAGCACGAATGCGTTGCTAATGTGCCCCTGCAGAATTTAGCCAGAAGACGAAAGGACCGTTGCACATAGGATTCCATTATCAAACCTCATTGTTTCGTCTGATGCTCAAGCCCATGAGTTAAACAGTCATCCTTTGCTCACCTTTGTCAAAGCTCTCTGTGCATCTCTTATCTTTGCAAATAGGAGATGTTGTTTTTTACTTTTTTCATTATGCACAAGTGAAATATAGGAACCCGCTTGTGCAGCCTCAGAAAATGCAAGTATTGATCCCCTCATCACCATCTAACACAAAAAAGTGGTTACACATTTAGAGCGCACATTCCTGATGCGAAGCAAGGGGTTCTTTCGTTTCATTTAATTGAGTTACAAACAGGAAAACGATCAGCCCTGCTGCTCGCTGCCCCGTGGATGCACGTGGATGTGTGAATTGTCTCCGTGTGCGCTCTGTGTGCTCCAGGTCCCCCGCCGGGGCGATGAATCACCAAGGTGTGTACTGGTCTGACAGGCCTAGAAAGCATCAAGATGGAAAGCCAAACCCAGGGATTGGCATTTCCCTTAGTTCCTGGAGGTCTCTAACTGACCACAAACCTCACCTCTGTCTCATGCAAAAATAGGCATCCGCACCCAACTGGTATGGCTCAGTGGTTGAACGTTGACCTGTGGACCAGGACATCAGAGTTCTGTTCACAGTTCGATTCAAGGTTAGGGCACATGCACAGGTTGCGAGCTTGATTCCCAGTAGGGGGTGTGCAGGAGGCAGACAATCAGTGACTCTCTCTCATCATTGATGTTTCTATCTCTCCCTTCCTCTCTGAAATCAATACAATTTTTTTTAAGTAGGCATTTAGCAAGCAACTTCACTGAAAACCGGACAGAGGGACATTCCAGGCCTGATGAACTTCAGTTGCTCTGTTCCTGTGTCATCACACTGATTCCATTTATCTTTTCCTCCAGGTCACGTGGAAACCCCCACTCATCCAGAATGGAGACGTGCTTAGCTACGAGATCCGTATGCCCGACCCTCACGTCACAATCATGAATGTCACTCCCGCAGTGTTAAGCCACGTCATCACTGGGCTGACTCCTTTCACTGATTACTCGGTCAGCATCGTGGCTTGCTCAGGGGGGAGCGGGCATCTAGGAGGATGCACAGAGAGTTTGCCCACCCACGTTACAACCCACCCCTCCCCACCTCAGGGTGTTCAGCCGCTGTCCGTGGTCCCCCTCAGTGAATCGTATGCTGGGGTTTCTTGGCAGCCACCATCCAAGCCAAATGGACCTGGTTTGAGGTAAGAAAAAGGGACCGTGCTTTGGATTTTGCTGTGGGCTCATCTCTCCAGGAGGGAAGGAGGCTGTAACTCACATATGAACGTAGAATCAATTCCTTATCGGCTATCCCCCACTCATAAATTTCATACAATTGCATATTATGTTTCCTGGCTTATACAGAACCATACACGTTCATCAAGGTAGAAATCTATTCATTTTAAAATACGTTTTTATTGATTTGAAAGAGAGAGGAGTGGAGAAGGATAGAGAGATAGAAACATCGATGAGAGAGAAATGTCAGTCGGCTGCCTCCTGCACGCCTTCTACTGGGGATCGAACGTGCAACCTGGGCATGTGCTCTGACTGGGAATTGAACCAGCAACCTCTTGGTTCATGGATTGATGCTCAGCCACTGAACCACACCGGCTGAGCTATATCCTAATTTTTAAAATAATATATTTTATTGATTTTTTTACAGAGAGGAAGGGGGAGAGAGAGAGAGCTAGAAACATCGATGAGAGAGAAACATCGATCAGCTGCCTCCTGCACACCCCCTACTGGGGATGTGCCCGCAACCAAGGTACATGCCCTTGACGGGAATCAAACCTGGGACCTTTCAGTCCACAGGCCGACACTCTATCCATTGAGCCAAACCAGTTACGGCAATATCCTAATTTTGTGAAGAACTAAAAACCCTTGAAACAACAACCATTGTTCTCTAATGATTCTTGACATAGTCCTTCCTTGATTTTCAAAGTATATTTTTATTATATGTCAGGAAAACTTGATGCATGTTCTAAAGGATACATTTACACAAATGTGTTTCAAAATTCCAAAGCCAGCACGTAATCCTTTGGTATGTTGTTATTACCTGGAAACCTGTAGAGAATGTAGTCAGGGATACAGATAAGAAGTAAGCAAAGAGTGGTTCTGAAGTGGCTTGACCCTTAGCCAAGGCTATGGAGTTGATAATATTATCACTGTTTATAAAGTAATGACGGTTGAAGTCTTAGAAAATCATTAACTTTATAAGCATTTTGTATTTCTACTTTGTATAAAACTGTCAAGAAAGTCTCGGCAAACCTGACATTCAAGAAATCTAAAATGTGACCGTTCTCACTGATAGCAGAAAAGTGCGAATAGAGTTGGTGGGTTCAAAATAGTTGACTATGTGAAACTCGAGTCAGGAAAAAATAATAATCTCAAAAAAAGTCTGTAATCGTAAATGAAGATGTGTTCTTTACATTCACAGGCACACATCACATACTCATCCCACGAAACACCGGAATTTTGGTAATAACGTGAGTTGAGATAATCCCAATGTTTCTGCTTGTCTTTTGCTTTAGATATGAGCTTCTGAGACGTAAAATCCAGCAGCCACTTGCATCAAATCCCCCAGAAGATTTAAATCTGTGGCACAATATTTACTCAGGAACCCAGCGTTTTTATGAAGATAAGGGTCTTAGCAGGTGAGATTACAAAACTATGAAAACAAGTGCTAGCATTGAGCTCGGAGCATGTTGAATAGTTCAAAGTACCGTCGCGTCTTCACTGTGTGCGCTCGTTATCAGTGACGCCGTGAAACGCGTTTGGTCGTTATCTGCGCCGTTAGTCATTGGGCCGAAACAGTCAGCCTGCTTCACGTTTGCCGTCTTAAAATGAGCCTTTTGAGCTCGAACTTGGGGATGTTAACTTACTGCCTCTGCCACAGCTCCAGCAAGACATAGATTAATGTAAGATTAGAGGAACTTGGAAATCTCGAACATATATGAAACTGGGGTAACAGTGGGCACTTGTCAGATGCGCACTGTTTCTGGAGAATAATTGCGATACATCATTACTACTGTCCGCAGAAATTATTTAGTTAACGAGCTGGGCACTGGGAAGAATTCGGTCTAGAGTTCGGGGAGATGAGTAGCCAGCAGGCAATGTCGGGAGGAGATTGCACAGGTGCGCGGGGAGACGTGAGTGCTGGTCCATCCTGTGAGAGAGCTGGCATGGTGACCTTAGGCAAGTTACTTTCTCTGGCTTCACTTTAGTTGTTTATAAAATGAGGTGATTCAATGGGATTAGATGATTTCTACCCCTTCATGAGTCCAAGCAACGTAATTAAATTCTAAAGCATCATAGGTATTCCTGTAAGAAAACGTTGCAGACACCTTGTCTATCAGGTTACTTCTGTAGACTCAGCACTGAGTAGCTCTACTCTGAATACTGAGCACCAGCCTCGTGTGCCACCACCTCCTCACCTGGCCTCTGTGCTCGGTCCACATCAGCGTTTATCCTGGTACAGCTCACATGCACCCCTTGCTCCCCAGCTGCTCCCATTGCTGTCATCTCCCCGTCTGAATGATCATCCTTTGAGTCTTGAACTAGAAGTTTCCTATTGGGCTTCCCCGCCCTCTCTCTTCCTGGACTGAATCAGCTGAAATAACCATCCATTCATTCATTTATCTAACTTACCTACTCAGTAAGTAAACAGATTAAAAACCATCATCTCAAGTGAACCTGGTTTGCTACTTCACTTGAATAATAGCAACTGAACCTTGAGAGGAGTATGGTTCTAGAAATAAGATTTTAATATATATTATGTTTTACAAGGAAAAACACCATAGTCATGTTTATAATGCAGTAAGTTTACCATTTTCTGTGTGTTGGTAAAGCGAGGGCCTTGAGGATGGTCTCAACAAATTAATCGTTTAGGGAATAACTCTGTGACAGTCTGGAATTTCTAAATTGGCCTTCAAACAATTGGTTTTACTAGTTACAGTATAGACTCAATGTAAGTTAGTTCACTGTTCAGATTTCAAAAAAAACTTTCCTACAGGGTTTGAAATGGTACATTTTTCAAGACAAATGTAGGGAACACAATATTTTGCGAAGAAGTTGATATCCATAAGTTTTGCATGAGTATATGAAGCCCATTAATCTAGCATTTTTCTTTTAAAAGTATTTTTTATTATTAGCTAAGTGGAATGTCCCATATGATAATAATAATCAACATCTAAGTCCATCTCAAAAACCAATATACCCGAAGTGACTTTAAAAACACTGTAAGCACATTAACACATTCTTTGTAAATGTAAAGTGAAATATATATAAACTGACATATAGAGCCATGGGTCTGTATACTTGCATAAAGATTAGGTTTCAGGTACAATGAAAAAAGTATAAGGAAGTATTTTATCTAATATCTCAAGGTGCTATTTCCTTAAATTTTAACTTCACCAGGGAAATTAAAGAAAATGCTGAAGACAAATGCATGACGTCAAGTAAGATGCCTACTGATTTCTCATTTAAATAAAACCAGGGGTAGTGGCGAGAATTAAATATTAGAAATGAGGAAAGTGGAGACCCAGTCACCTTAACTAGTTGTGTATCCTTAGGCAAAGCCACTTACCTTCGCAGGGCCTCAGTTTTCTTATCTGTAAAATGTGGCAGCAGCTAATTTTATTATTTGAAGCAAATAAGCTCTAAAGCTATCTCTAAAATTATAATATCACTTTGAAAACGGTCATTGTAATTACACATATCTATGTGACCTACATTTCTGTTACGCAGGCATAAATTGTGCATTTCACCATCCCTAAGTTATAATGAAATAGCTTCATGTATCACTGGAAGAAATAAGGACTTACAGGATTTATTTACAATTCACCCATTTAGTGTCATCTGGTGCTGTTAATTTCACTTATAGAAAAGAGTCAAAAAAATGACTCACTTTAAAGCCATAAAGATTACTTAATATATAATATCAGATATGTGGAAGAAAAATTCAAATTTTGTAGGAGATTAGGCACCCTGACCCTAGCTAAATTTCTTTTAAGCCAGATTGTGGAGTAAAACACAATTAGAAGTATTTTACTCAGGGGGGAGAGCTAATGAAGCTGAGGTCACAGGTTCAATTCCCATGTGAGCCATTAGCTTCGTTTCATCAGTTGTCACAGACTTGCTACCCTCTTCACCCCAACTCCCCATCCTTCCAATTCCTACTAGTGGTGACACAGGAAATTTGGCGAGACTGTTTGGATGTGTAAGCAAAAATCCATCCCCTCTGCTAGAAAAAATACCTCAAGTTCAAGCCCCAGTGATATGCCAGCATCTGAGTATGGACAGATCAGGTTCTCATTATGACTGGCATTACTGTTGCCATCACTGTGATGGTCAGAAGAGCAGGCTCTGGGATCTGACTGTCCAGGTTTGAATTTGTACTCCCCCACCTACTACCTTGATGACTTAAACAAGTGATTTAACTCGGAGCCTTACCTGCCTCCTTTTCAAACTAGGTATCATCATAGCACTTCCTAGTAATTGTGAGGAGCTAATGAGTTAGTAGATGTAGAAACTTCCTAACACGTGCTAAATAGTCAGTAAATACTATTGTTACTCCTTCTCATGTGTCTGAGTCATGTAGACTATTTAGCACTTGCTAAAAACCATAGGTAACCCTGTTCCCTTTGGCTCAGTGGATAGAGCGTCGGCCCTCTTACTGAAGGGTCCCGGGTTCAAGTCCATTCAAGGATCGATGGCTTGACTCATTCATTTAATGTGTAACTTGGAAAGTCCCCATCACAGCCTCAGGCTTCCTCCGCCTACAAAGCAAGATTCCGTTTCCACAGGGTTAACTCAGGTAACTATCTTCCCAGGAAGGCAGAGGACTGCTCACTGCAGCCAGACTCCCAGCGGGGGACATTGCTCCCTTCCCCAATTAGGACTTAACTTAAGGGTTTATCTCTCTGCCCTTGAGATGTGGGGGAAGAAGCGTAGGTACAGGAAGAGGATGGAGAGGAGAGATTCTGATGTTTGAAAATAGATGCATTTCCCAGAAGGGGAGCGTGAAACTCTCCGATGGAATGCAGATAGAAAACTGGCGAGATTTGCAGCTGCATCTTGAACGGGTCTTAATCCTCATCACTTCCCAAAACAGTGAGAAGGGGAGACGATAAACCACGCCGGTTTTTAATAGCCATCTGTGCTTTGTGATCCTAATAAAGTACTTTCTTGAGACTGGTTAAGGCTCAAGAGTTACAAAAAAATAAGGAGTGTGTGTGTGTGTGTGTGTGTGTGTGTGTGTGTGTGTGTGTGTGTGTAGAAAAAGATAATGTATATTGTTGAGAGGAAAAAGAAAATTGTGCATTTTGTGCAGAAAAGTCCTGTATTTTTGAGGAACAAGGAAATTGTGTTTTGTTTCCTGTACAAGAGAAATGTATATGTGTCTCTTCTACAAACCTTGTAGGTTCACCACGTACGCATATAAAGTTTTTGTCCACAACAGCGTGGGTTTCACACCGAGCCAGGAAGCGACGGTGACGACGTGGGCTGGCCTGCCGCAGAGAGGAGCCAGGGTCTCCGTGACTGTCCTCAACCACTCGGCCCTCGACGTGCGGTGGGATAAACCAAGTAAGCAAGCTGCTTGTCGTGTGTTTATTTCCCCTTAACGCATTAGCACCGCCGTGAATTTGAAATAAACAGGTTCCAAAGCCAAAACACCAAAAGCTGAGGTCCCTGTGCTGTTCTTCAGAGGCCGACTCTCTCTTCTCCTCCTCCGTCCTCCCGGGCCTTCTCTCCCTTGCTCTGTCCCCTTTGGGTTGGACTGTGGTGCCCAGCAGCTGTGATGGAAATGCCCAGGTATTCACTGGAAACAGCATCCCATTGTACGTGCACTTCCCTGCAGAGAACTCGGCCCTGTGTCTAGTCACTCACGCCTTATTAATGAGAGCTGTTTTGGAGGCTGGCGGTAATGTGAGTTTTCCCAGCGCGTCCTTCATCCTCGGCCCTGGTCGTAGGCAGGATTCCAGCCTGAGACAGGAAAGGGAGCCTGGCCGTCAGCACTGGACGTGCGTCAGTGACACAGGGCTCACCCTGACCCCATGCAGATCACCTCTGTGCAGGCGGTGAGGAGAGTCTGCAGATAGATCCAGTCTTCAAGGCAACTTTAGAAACTGCAGTAGCTGAAATTTCAGATCTGCTTGGTCGGTAGAGGAGCATGTAAGAGCTGACCTTTAATTCACAGTGATCCATTATCTCCATCAGAAAATAACAAAAATGCCCAGCCTGTGTGGCTCAGTGGTTGAGTGCCGACCTATGAACCAGGAGGTCATGGTTTGATTCCCAGTCAGAGCACATGCCTGGATTGTAGGCTTGGTCCCCAGTAGGGGGTGTGCAGAAAGCATCTGATCAAGGATTCTCTCATCTTTGATGTTTCTACCTCCCCCTCTCCCTTCCTCTCTGAAATTAATAAAGATATATTTAAAAGAATACCGCATCTATCATATCATAGATATATGTATTATAATCATTCCTCTAAGCATTACTTCAAACCTGGCAAATAATTGAATCAAAACTTGTTAGAATGTTACCAAATATTGAGAAATATGGAACTTGCAAAGCCCCAATTCAACTATATGTTTAACACAAGAAAACTGCACCTACTTGGGTTGTCATCTATAATACAGAAAGGTGTGAACTTACTCCTGTTTGGATTCTGATCCAGTCTTGAGTTTAGTATCAGGTGACATTCATTGTAAATTAAAGTTAGTACTGGTTGTGTTGATCTGTGGTGCCAGTAAGTCATCCAGTTCTGCAAAAGACTATCATTCTAGGGTGTTTATAAGGTCTTAGGTGTCCCTTCTGTTGGGATTTTAAGCCGTTTAGATGGAAGAATGTCGGTCAATTGACACTCATGATGCCCTCTGAGACACCTCTGGGAAAAATGCAGTTTTCATCTGGAGCTGGAGTCTTCTGTACCGTAGAATACATTTTCTCTCATCTCCCTCTTCCTCTCTATTCTTTCCCTTCCTGATCCATCTTAACTACGTGCCTCCTCATGGAGGCAGGCACCCCTCCCCCAGCTTACATTTGGATGCTTCTGTGAGGTCCAGCTGCTGAATTTCCCGCTGTAGGCCCCTCATGTTATAGCTGCATGCCTGAAGAGAGCCTGCTTATAAAACCGACAGACCTCAGAGATCTGAAGCAGCTCGCTGAGGTTTCATTACCTGGGTCATCCGCACCTCTGACCTTCGGGATGTAGGTAATGCAGCCTGCCGCTGTTCCCACTCACACCTTAGACATTTTTCAGGTACCTGTTTGTGGGCACCAAGGTTACCTCGTGGAGGCGGGTCAGCGATGGGAAGGACTGTTGCATAATCATTTTCCTCCCTATGCAGCCTACTCTCCCAAGGACATTAACTAGTCATGCCTCTGGGCAAGGCCGCCTACTTCTTGCAATGTTAGTCATTCTCTTGCCTGGCTGGCATGGCTCAGTGGTTGAGCATTGACCTATGAACCAGGTTGTGGGCTCGATCTCCAGCAGGAGGCGGCCAGTCAATGATTCTCTCTCATCATTGTTTTTATCTCTCTTTACCTCTCTCCCTTTCTCTCTGAAGTCAATAAAAATATGTTTTTTAATTACAACCATAAGGGAGGTTCCATATGCTTTCTTCCATCCCATCCTAGGAGTAGTAAATCATAGAGTTTATTCTGTCTTTTTCCCCCTGAGGCCCTTTTAGGTCAGCCACATTGAAGGTGTTGTGTGTTTATTGTTAACAGCTTTTCAAGACCTACAAGGTGATGTTGAGTATTACACGCTTTTTTGGAGTTCTGCTACCTCAAATGAATCTCTGAAAATCCTCCCAGATGTAAACGCTCATGTCATTGGCCACTTAAGTCCAAACACGGAGTATCGGATTTTGATCTCTGTCTTCAACGGCATCCACAGCATCACCAGCGATGTCCTGTATGCAACCACTCGTGATGGGGGTGAGTCCAGGTGTCGAGAGATGCTCGCTGGGCTTCAGGGATGCGAGTGAAATTGATTGATTCTTGCCGAGGCTGAGATCAGTCAGCCCTCCATTATAAAATTTCCGGTGTTGGAGGGAAGGGGGTCGGGGCTAAAATCTTAAGTGCTTGCTGTCATCGAGTGGCGGATCAATAAGCGGTCCCATTGAGACAGCAGCCCGGGCTCTCATAATGGGACATTAGCCCTGTTTGTTCCTGTTCTTTTCCGTGGATGCTTAGTTTGGAGCCGAGTTCCCATCAATAAATGGTGACATTTAGAGACTTTTTTCCCCCCACAAAGATTTGCTCTCAGAAACAGGATGCTTTTCAATGTGGCAGCCAAGCCCAGCGAGGGCCCTCCCTGAGTCACCAGAAATGGTGGGTGGAAGTTCAGCCCCTGAGAAAAATTGCCTGTGACTCACTCCGAAGCAGCTAGCGAGGGGGAGGATGCAGAGAAAAGCAACTTGTGCATCTGAAATGAGTTCGGAATGGTCTTTCTAATCTTTTTGGCTTTATAAAGTCTCATTATAAACATTATAATATCATTACCTCCCAAGCAAGTGTTCCAGGTCATTAGGAGAGCACTTTAAGTGAGGAACCCATTTCCCTCGGAGGTGCCAGAGGTCGGCACCTTTTGTTTATAAAATAGAATGGATCACAAGGACAATTTTTCAACCAGTTAAGATGGGTTCTTAAGATAAAAATAGGTCTCCGCGTAGTTATTTCTGACATGCTCGAATAATTGTGTAATTTAACGCCAAGCAAGGCTTTTTTTCTAAGGCTGGATTTCATCATTACCTATGGTAATCAACATTCGAAATCATTTGCATAATGACAATATTGCATTATCGCTTCATATTGCTTGAGCTACAAGCTAGTCACAGCAAATGATTTTTCACATCCCACCAGCCTCGATGTATTTGAGTTTTATTTTTTGCTTAAGGAGCGAATTTCCTTTTCTCCCCTCCCCCCGCCCTTCCTGGGAGGTACGAGGTGAAGGGATGGGAGAGGAGACAAGTAATAGCTATGTTAGTGGTGCAGATGGGTGAGTCATTTATCATCGTACCCCACTGGTCACAGAGCACCAAAGATTAGCACTACGCCGGTGGTGGAAAGCCTTTTACCACCAATTCTCATGGTTTCTAACTGAGAGTATAATAAGCCTGTGATAACTTCATCAGTGGAGAGCCGATACGCAACGCCCCCTTCGCGAAACCCAAATACTCATCTGCATTCGCTCTAATAAGTGCTTTTGCAGAGACAGCTGGAGTTTATTCCATTTTTCCCCTTTAATTCCAGAGCCTCAGGGCATGCCTCCTCCAGAGGTTGTCATCATCAACAGCACAGCTGCACGTGTCATCTGGACGTCGCCTTCTAGCCCAAATGGCGTCGTCACTGAATATTCTATCTGTGTAAACAAGCGGCTCCGCAAGACTGGGATGGATGTGCCCGGGTCCCTCCTCCTACCAGACCTGACTCCCTTCACTGTCTATGACATTCAGGTTAGAACCTTGCTTTTCGATGGTTACGCTCATGGGTCTGTGAAAGAAAACATGCCGGGGTGTGTCTCCAAGTGTCTGCCTTCCATCTTGTTACAGGTGATGTGTTTGGTGGGGAAGGAGAGGAAAGAGGGAAGCTGATCAGGGTTAAACCTGTGCACGGTGGGCAAACAGGTGAATCCCTGGAGAGGAGAGAGTGGTGATAATATGGGGAAAGTGTGATGAGGACAGTGACAGACATTATTTTTAATTACCCCACGACTTCCATGACTTCACCCGAGTTATCTTAGCATTCATAAGAATGAGAAAAAAATATTGACATATTTCTCCAAAGTCAAAGAACTTCTGGAGAGATTCATTTGAAGACCCCTAAGCTGTTTAGAACTTAAAGGTATACTTTATATTTAGATGACAAGGCGATGGGGTATATAAAAGCCCAAATAAGGTATCTCCAATCTTACCAACTCAGTCAGATTCCCTGATTTCTCTGGCCCTCAGTTTGCAAACATATGAAAATGGAATTGTGAGGACTCAGTGAAGTTATTGCTGTAAGTACCCATCATAACGTTTGGCACGTATCATTTACATAATAAATTCAGTTGAGTTGATTTTGAGTTATCTCATTATGCATAGAGTCAAATGTTCCCTAATATGCATGAAGTTTTATTGTCATTAATTCCATTACCAGCAGGTATATTTTAAGTTCATCTGCCTTGAGGTGATTTGGGGTTTAATTGGACGGCCTGATAATGTTTAAATATCTACTAGATATTACCTCAAAATACTCAGTGGCATCAATGAATGGAAGTCAATTAGCATTGGGAAAGGAACAGTTAGTTCCTCTTTGGTTTATCCTTGAATTGAGAACAGAAATGATGTCATTTCTTGGATGTTCCAGGCTCGATCTTTTGTACATTCAATTCTCTCTCCTCCTCTTGCTGAACGTGTTCTTTTGTTTTAATAATGCTTGATGAACCCAATTTTTAAACCCTCCTTGATTTTTATTCATCTGAGTGGGCAGAATTTAAAAAGTATATGATGAGTTTCTACTGGGATTAAGGTATAAATACTGGATCAAATGGATATAAAAGAACTCAGCCATATTGGAAGTCTTCTCTAGGTCTTGTGTGTTTTTTTTATTTTTTATTAGACATTTGCATTTAGGCCATGTGTTGGAAAGTGTCAAGACTCCCAGAAGGTACCATTATTATACTACCTGGTTATGGCTCTGAGAGCAGTACACAGTGATGACTATTATGCTTGCAAACTGTCCCCTAGGCATCTTCCATCCCTTACCTGGGCTCCGAATAGATCGATACGTCTGTCTCTTTCCGAATGGTTGGGAGGAGGGACTACACATCACCATTTAAGTCACTAAATCAATTGTCCTGAGCCCACTTCTGCACTTTATTCTTGCACTCTATGACTTGTCCCACTGGAGTCAATTAACACCAAAAATTAATATTTAATTAACCCCGACAGGCTGTTAAGAGATTCATATGACATGAAGGTGGGTGAGATTCAGTCATTGACAGTCTGGATTTTGAAAATAATTGGGTCCATGCTTTTCTCATTTACTGTTTGCAGGTCGAAGTCTGCACAAAATATGCCTGTGTGAAAAGCAATGGAACCCAGGTCACCACCATGGAAGACACCCCAAGTGATATGCCAGCACCCACAATTCATAGCATCACTTCGAGGTATACATGTTTTTTGTCATTCAATCTAAAGAACTGATCATAAACAATGAAAATCAAAATATAAGATATTATCCCAGCCATGACAATGTCATTTGAGAAGTTGCTATCAGTGTGTGTGTAGAGTGAATTTTTGACATTATTTGGTTGAAGTTCACTGGGCATGTCCCATGACATTGAAGCTTTGATGGCCCTGTCCCTGTTTGCCCAGCTTCACTTCTCTTTATTTAGTAACCTGTGAACAAACGCCGAGAGCATGAAAGAGTGTCTTTATTTCAATGTGTCCTTCAGTGAATTGTTTTGTGAGACACGGAACGCAATTTTAATTAGAACGACTCCCTTTCTGACTGAATCTCTTTGAAAATATTAGACTTCCATCTATCAGATTGCCCCAAAGCTACAAATATCTGTAAAATAAATGGGGGAGATAATGTTTGGATAACCATTACCAATTTTTTCAGGTTTGGGGTAGAATCCTTTTATCTTTTTGTAGGCTTTTGTTGTTGAGAAATGGTCATAAGTTGAAAGTGCGTCGTCTCTTTTCAATTCAAAATTAGCAATAACAACAATACTAAAAAGGAGATTTAACATGATTTCCCAATTCAAGTGAGACAGAAGTTGTTCATTCCTCTATATCAGTGATTCTCAACCTTGGCTGCACATTAGAATCACCTGGGAATCTTTTTAAAATCCTGATTTCTGGGCCCCATCCTCCAGAAATTCTGTTTCTTTGTTACTAATGTTGTGGCCCCACCCCATAACAAAGAAACAGAATTTCCAGAGGATGAGGCCCAGAAATCAGGATTTTAGAAAGATTCCCAGGTGATTCTAAGGTGCAGCCAAGGTTAAGAACCGCTGCTCTATATCAAGTGGAGACTAGAGATAGAAGCCTGGGCACTTTTCACATCATACAGGGGAGGGCAAAAGTAGACTTACAATTGTGAGTATGCAAAACACAGAATTTATTCTTGTATTATATTTGCTCGTTATTGTATTATTTTTCTTATGAAAAACTGTAAACCTCTTTTGCTCCAGCCAAATGAATCACCCTTCACACACACACACACACACACACACACACACACACCACATATACACATACACTGACTAAAATAATCAATCTATTCTAACATATTTCAGTTCTGAAGGATTCCTTTATGGCATATTAAAATTTTTAGGTCTTTTTAAAAATAAGTTAAAAAAATGCCTGTACTAATTTGGGGGACAAGTGATTAAAAGGAATTAGAAAAACCCAGGTAATTGAGTTCTTAGCTGTTGAGGGCAAAATCATATCGTCCCTTCCTAAGGCACAACTTCTCTCAAACACGTGAGAGATAGCTATCTGATTGGTGGTGTGTTAATTAAGTGATAACCTCCCTCAGCAGATTTCCCCCAACTTTCCAGAGGATTGCTTACTATCCAGGGGGAAATGGTAAAGTTAAAAGGACTCCGGAGACCTTTATTCTTTCAGCAAACACATCTGTGGCTACAGTCATGAAAGAGGCAAAAGTAATACAAAGAAGAATAAGGCATGGTTCTAAATTTTCACAGTTCCCGCCTACTGTGGGAGACACTGTGCTAAACAAATGTTTTTAGGACAATGTGACAACCCGCAACAGAAATTCATAATGTGCAAGAAATGCGTAAAGAGAAAATACCAGACTCTACCCCTGATCACCAGTAAAGGCATCATGGAAGATTGAGGGGGGGCGGGGAGATTGTCAAATCCCTAGCCTGTTAGCATCCCCATGACTCAAACCCAGGTGAATGGCACAAGGGATATAGCTTAGATTATATATTATGTGTAACTAAACATAGTATATAAGCTTTATTAGAAATTTAACAAATGCCCATATGTGTCTCTGTCTCTAGAATATTTTCTTTCCTTTAAGGAGATTCTTGCAGATGATAACTGAGGGAGAATATTTTGTAGTTGTGGTTGATGATTGCTTATCCCCAAATATATTAAATTGATGGCAAAAACATTAGAAAGGATATTAAACAACCGAGCAAGGAAAATGACAGCGCAGATAACAGAAGAGAGATTTGGACACAATTCTGGAAGCAGTGCTTGGCAGGGAGAGGCAAATGGTTGTTCAGTGGAGAAATAGACAACCAGAGTGTTGGTTGGCAGAGGGGCATAATGACTTAAACAAGCTACTTTGCACTGCAGGGAACCCTAGTGTCTGAGGTCTTGCAAGCTTTGAGGCTTGTGAAGACGGGGAAGATGGGATAAGGGTGAAAGCTGAAATCCTGGGATTAGCTGAAACTCTGATGAAAAGGTGGTTGTAGCACTGACTGGTTTGGCTCAGTGGATAGAGCGTCGGCCTGCGGACTCAAGGGTCCCAGGTTCGATTCCGGTCAAGGGCATGTACCTCGGTTGTGGGCGCATCCCCAGTGGGGGGTGTGCAGGAGGCAACTGATGGATGTTTCTCTCTCATCCATGTTTCTAGGTCTCTGTCCCTCTTCCTTCCTCTCTGTAAAAAAATCAATAAAATATATTTTAAAAAAAAAAGAAAGAAAAGGTGGTTGTAAACTATAATTACTCTGGTTTCTCCAGAGAAACAAAACCAAAAGTGAAGACTCGGGAAAGCTTTGGACCAAGTTCAAGTCCAGAGGTTTTGAGACTCAGAGGAACTGTTGGTGGAAATCCTAGCCCAGGACTGGGAGTGGAGAACTGATGGCTTAGCTCAAGGGGTTGAGCAGATGGAGGGAATTCTCCCTTTCTCCACCTTTTTGTTCTGTTCAGACCCTCCGCTGATTGAGTGATGCCCACCGACTTGAGGAGAGTTACCTTCTTTAAGGAATCCACCAAATCAGATGCTAATCTCACCAGAAACAACCTGAAATACCCAGCAATACGGTAGCCAAATATCGTGGTACCTTGTGGCCCAGGCAAATTGATATATAAAATTAACCATCACAGAATTCAAGGTTTTGACCTCCATATTATGCACCCAGGTGTCGGTTTCTCTTCCTCCACGTGGCATAGTCCACCTCCCAAAGGTCAAAAGTGTATTCTCTAGAGAATAAAGAACAGTGGAAAGCTGGGAGGAGAGGCCAAGGGGGAAATCTTGATAAAGAGGAAGACTATGGCTGCCTTCCCCAGCTCTGTCCTTAAAAACAAGTATCTAGTCATAAATGCCCTGACAGGAAATTGGACATTCTTCTCTAGAAAAGCTTGCATGGCCCCAAATGAAATATTTCCAGAATTTTGCAGGTGGGATCCCCTAATGGAAGAGACATTCATTGGGAAGCATATCTATCAGCAAACCCCACTCATACATAAAGCTTTGGGTCAGCTTTTTTGGAATATAGCTCTCAAAGATTAAAAGAACCAAAATAAAAGAAGAGAAATAATTCAATAGAGGCAGAGATAATGCTAATTAAGAAAAAAATATATTAGCCTCAAAGAGATAAGAAAAAAGATTATCTATGGAACAAACAAAATTTACTTGGATAAAAAAATAAAGATAAAATTGGGGAGAGGACCTCATGAAAATTAAAAATGTAACAGCTAAATTAAATTTTTGGAAGAAACAGGAAAGTCTCTAAAAGTGCAATAAAAAGCAAAGATGTCAAGAAAAAGAAAGTAATTATTGAGGAAATTAGGGAAAAAATCTCCATAATATCTAGTGTGTGGATAATAAGAGTTCCAGAAGAGAGAGCAGGAAAAGGGGCGGGGGGAGTAAATGATAAGAAAATATCCCAGAACTAAACACACCAGCGTGCAGATGAGTCTGTAGATACCAGCATAACCGCTGAAAAAAGAGCCACATAAAAAAGAGCCCCACCCTAACCGGTTTGGCTCAGTGGATAGAGAGTCAGCCTGCAGACTGAAGGGTCCCAGGTTCAATTCCGGTCAAGGGCATGTACCTTGGTTGCGGGCACATCCCCAGTAGGGGGTGTGCAGGAGACAGCTGATGGATGTTTCTCTCTCATCAATGTTTCTAACTTTCCCTTTCCCTTGTTCTCTGTAAAAAAAAAAATCAATAAAATATATATATTTTTTAAAAGAGCCCCATAAAGGGACATTGTCAGGAAATTTCCAGATCCAGTTTCCTGCAAGATAACACAGAGCATTGGAGTTTGAATAGCATTGTCCATCTTCTAAACAGCAGCATTCCTGGCCAAAATGCAGTGCCTCCAAATTCTGAACTAAAAAGAAACCGATATATTTCATCTTCTCATTCCATACTCAATCAAATGCCACTTACATTTGGGCTTAGAATAAAAGCAGTTTGAGACTTTGTGAAGAGAAGTTAAAAACTGACAAGGATGCGAGGAGAACTCCCTAGTGTCAACAGTGAGTGCAGCATCTGGAAAGATCCCAGGTTTCCTGCATTTGTTACTTATTTTTTCTTACTCTCTTGCATTTTACAATCTATTTTTAATTTACACAGAGTAAGATGTACTCTTTTTTTTGCTCCAACTTCTATGAGTTTTGACACATGGGTAGAGTTGTGTAAATACTACCACAGTCAAGAGATAACAGAGTTCATGTCAAAATATACCTTCACTCTACACTGTTGATAGGAATACGGCTCCGTGAAATTTTAATAGCACGTCGGCCTGTCAGATTGAATATCCAGGGCGCGTGATCTTTGCCTTTGGCCTTTCACACCTGGCTTTTGACAGCAGCTTTTTCAGTTCAAGCACTTACATGTGCTTTCCTCTCACATGTAAACCAAAGATGCCTTCGCACACACGTAAAGATCAGATGAACCCTACTCATTCTCTAGCCTCCTCCTCCAGAAACACACTGTGTCTGCGTCACATGTTCCGTACTTGTCATATTGTCATCAGCAGCTTCTGGATCCTCAAAGAATACTAACTACTGATCAATAGCCCGGACATGTCTGGCCATGGCCTACACGTGCCCTGGGTAGTTCATTTATTTGCCTTGGTGGGTTGTTTAGAGTGGAATTTAATCAATAGCTGATTCATTCATTCTGGTCCAAAGCGGTGAGGGTAGACAGCGCTTTGGATGAAGAGAGCTGACCAGCTCTGGCTTTGATTGAAATATGACAATCGCTGTAGCCGACAGCTTCCCTGGGCACTGGGCTGCCTCTGATGTTTACTTATTTATGCTCCACGAATGCATCCGATAAGGAAAAGCAGAAACAAGGAAGAGATTTTACTACATTACTGCTCGTGTTTCAAAATGCATGATTTCCAGGCACGAGGCTCAAGGGAGAGGAGAGAGAAGGCAGGTCGCGTCTCTGGCTGCCTCTAATTGGAACCGTAGCAGTGTCTCCCCCAGTTCCACATCAGTTTGGGGCTGTATTATTGATGAGAAGTCTGGGGTGTAATGTCTTTGTAGCATTCACAAATAATTGTTTAAAAATTTGCCTCGAGCTACTGGATGATATAAATGATAGTTTTACACACCAACTTTGCAGGAGTCTTTCTGGTAGCAGCTCAGCCTGGGTGCCTCCAAATGAAGGTTGAACACCTGCCCTCATTTACAAATTCCCCCTGTATGTCCCAGGTACTTAGCGTGGGGTTGAATAAGGCTCGGGAGTCATAGCTTGTGGAAGAAGATTCTTCCCCTTTTTGCCTCACCAAATTTGAGGTGAAACTTTGAAACCTCTATATTTTCATGACATTGGATATCAAGGAATCTCCCGTATCCTTAATTTTCCTCCCTGATTTTTTTAGGGACTGGCAACTTGAATGCTGAATTTAAAATTTTACAGTTAAAAAAACTAATCCACCTTTTCTTTCTTTTTCTTTTCTTAATAAGCAGAATATTGGCCTGTAGGTGTAGAATGTCCAATCACTCCTCTTTTACCCATATTGTCAATATCCTTTCTCAGCAATGTGGACAATGGCAAATGGCTTTTAATTTGGACTGGAATTTTATGCTCAGTTCTTGAAAGGGTGTGGGAAGAACTCTTGAGAGAGACAACATGGAGGGTGTTTTGTATTATTGTACAGATGAAATCAGTAGTCATAATTGCTTTGAGGAAATTTTATTGTTGTGATGGCCAATGAGTTCTGATGGTCAAACTCATTGCTTGGTGAGGAGGCATGACAGAATATTGAGCTCATTCTTGGGTCTCTGGCACCACGAATTCCTTTTCTTCACCTGCCTCTCCCTCCATCCCAAACTCCTTCTGATTTCTCTGCTTTCTGTGGCTCTGATAGAAGAAACTCAATGACTGAGGTCGCCTTTGTGCAACTCTCAGCAAAATCCAGTTCCCCCTTCTTATTAACTTCGATCCCCGGCTCTCTGAACACGCATTGGTTCCTTCCATTGGTTCCTCTCATTGGTTCCGCTCCAAATCCACTCTTTAATTGGGGGATCCTCAACAGAGTCTCAGAGATGTCCTTCCTCCATTTCAAACGGTCACAAAAAGAGATCTCTCGATATTGCTCTCATTACTTCTAATGAGAAACGTGGAGGTGTTGAACCCATGACTCCTCAATCATTTATCTTCCCGTGCCTGACTCAGATTCTCAAAAGCAGCACTGTTCATGGCACTGCTAAAAATAGAGGTGGTCTCATTTCAGTTACGCCGTACAAGGAAGACAAGTACGATGGCACGGTGTTCTACACATGTTTTCTAGACTTCACTGATTCGCTGGCTTTTGTGGATAAGTCAGACCCGGGAATGTCACGTACACATCGTCTTTTCTGTCATTGATTATGCAGTGAATACAAAAGAGGTATCTGCAAAATGGGAAGTGAATTCTGGGAGTTGGACAAAGACCATAGAATAAGAATGGTGGCTATACAAATCTCCTATGAAACTGCTCTTACACGTGATATTAGTGAATGTGTTATGTTTGTGCCCTCAAAAACTGAAATAACTTTCTTTTCTTTAAAAGCAGTCTATTAAGATGTCAAGGTTTATCATGATTGCTGCTTTTTAATGTAAATGTTTGGGCTTAATTGAATTCCTGATAGGGTCCAGTAATTTGGTCTGTAATGATATATTTCTCCTTAAAATGAAAAATATGACAAAAATATTTATTTTACACAATGACAGAAAAGTGGCTAACAGTTATTCGTGAGATTTTTAGTATAAGATCTTTAAAGATACGGACTAATAAACTCATATGCTCTTTTTTAAAAAAATATTTTTTATTGATTTCAGAGAGGAACAGAGAGATAGAAACATCAATGGAATTAGTAAATTGTTATGATTGGAAATTCTACAACTGCACAAATAGGGTTAATTTTGAATGTCAGCATTCCACACTTTAAGAAAACAATAAGAACAAAAAGTTTTTGTTACCAGGAGGTCACAGATTAGATTCCTGGTCAGGGTACATGCCCAGGTTGGGGGCTTGGTCCCCAGTGGGGGGAGTGCAAGAGGCAGCCAATCAATGACTATCTCTCATCATTGATGTTTGTATCTCTCTCTCCCTTTCCCTTCCTCTCTGAAGTCAATAGAAGTATATTAAAATAAAGTTTTTATTGATTCTCCAAAAATGTGATATGGCAGTAGCATATATGAGTATATATGTTAACATATACATACTCTCTTGCTGCAGCTTTTTGATTAGGAAGTTAACAGATGTAAACCTTTAGAACAACCTGGAAGATAAATTGAAAAGTACGTGAGGTTGACAGCAGCAATGGTAAATGTTGTCTTTGCGGAAATATTAATTATTCTCTCTGTTACAGATCCCTTCAAATTGATTGGACGTCCCCAGGGAAGCCACATGGCATCATTCTGGGATATGATGTCTTACGCAAATCATGGTCCCCGTGCCCTGAGACCCCGAAAGCTCACGGCAGTGAGCTCTGCAAGGCAGTGATGTGTCGAAAGCCTGAAACTACCTGTGGACACAGGTGCTATGATCCTGAGGCTAAGGTAAACCTCTTCAAGCCCGTCCGTGTGATCTCTTTTTCCCGCCGAACACTCCAGGTGAAATCACTTGCTCCTGAAGCCGGGATTTGTCATGATCGGTATTTTCCCCAGTCTATCAGGAGACCCCACGGCAGAGGAAGGGCGCTTATCAAAACCCTGCCATCCTCACGAGCACTGTGGCCGTCTCATTTTTCATCGTCTCCGCAGGAAGTATTCGTTTATTGAAATAATAAGGATCCTCCTGCATGTGTATTTGATGGAGTGACTTGAATTTTTTTTGTACGACAACATTCAGCGACAAGTGGGTGTTTGTTTACATGACACTGATGAGTCACTGTGAGCAGGGCCTTTCAAGGTTTGTCAGAAATATTTTAAAATTATGGCCATTTGCAGATTAATGTTCCTGTTAGTTGCAGTTTAGGCATCAGATCAATAGCACAGCCAGACGGAGGAGTTTGTAAATGGCCTTTATTGACAAACGATGCAGAAAATTCTCAGTTTGAAGGTAGAATGAAAGAGCGTTCCTATTTATCAGCAGCATCGCCCCTTTAATGATGGGAGCGACCACTACATCCAAAAGATTTACTGCAAAAGGGTGCAATAATTAAGAACGTGAGTTTTTGCAGCAGTATGGGTAAAACACAAATTACTAAGCTGACACTGGCTAAGTAGTAGTCATCATCTAAGAAAGGTTATAAAACTAGCAGTTACAAACTAACCTTTTTTTATGCTCAGTCTCCAAAATTGTCACCATGACTAAGTTTTACATCATTTCAGGCTACTAGTTGTGCAGTTGGATTCTCAGAGCTACCTGAACCACCACAGGGATAGGCTGAATTTAAGACTTTAAATGTATTTGCTCTTTCGGAACTTTTCCAAAATGAATGAAGTGCTACTCTAGTGGCCCTTTGGGAGACTGGGAGATCCCAGCTTCTTCTGCTCCTGTATTGAGCTTGATTCAAAGGTCGGTGCAAGCTTACAAGAAGCAGTGAGCAAAAGGGAAAGAAACACGTTGTAAATGGTGGTGGATTTGGCTGTCACAGGAAGGCTCTGTCCAGTTCACATCACGTGCCAAGTGTAGATTCTGAGGCGACACTTCAGCAACAGCTCAGGGTTTCACCTGTTCTACATAGAGTATCCGTTTCTCAGACCTCCAGTGCATGCAGGTAATTATTTGATTGTTCAGGCACATAATTTCTTCCACAGCTCCTGGAGAAAACACACATGGTTAAAGGGCTTATTGAAATTAATTTCCATAGAAATGTTCTTTTTAATGTGACACATATATATACACACATATGTACATATATGTGTGTGCATATACTATATATGTAAATGTTGAACTTTTTTAAGATCCCCTTGTCTGAAGATTGTAATGTTCATAAATATGTGGTCACAATAATTATAAGAAAAATGCCATTTATTTTTTTAACAAAAGAAAAGCAAAGATCAGTGAGAGTCAGGTTTCCATAGATGTGGAATTAAAATAAACAGCCACTAAAATAAAAACATATACATGAAGGAAATTGTTCATTTATAATTCTAAATCACCTTTCCATTGGAAGCACTGACATTCAAAATGTCATTCATGTTTATGGAATATTCTAATAGAGCACAAAGCATGGTTGAAGGCTTAAAAGTTACATTATATCAGCTAGCATTTAGGACCCGAATGATGCTGGGGAAATGTGTTTCAGTGTTTGAATTTTTATCAAACATATGCTGTATTTGGTCTCCTAGCAGTGTCTGTTAGAAAATGATTATGTCGCAGGAGATATGGTGGTATAATAGTCTTAATTAACTGATACTCCTTTAAACCCGGCTCCCAACCTTCAGGTTTGCTGTGCCGGCGTGCTCCATGAGGCCCAGCCCGGACACCACTGCTGTGATGAGAAGTATATCCCTTTGGCTCTGAATTCAACGGGAGTGTGTTGTGGCGGCCGCATCCAACGGGCACAGCCAGACCACCACTGCTGCGAGGGGTATTACATTAGAGTTCTGCCAGGTGAGGGTTGTCTCAGGGATACCTGGTCATCCTGGGAACCAGAAGAAGCAAACACCTCCCCCCAGAAAATGCAATCACTCACACATAGCCAATGGCCAGCTTGAAACATCTTTTCTTTTTTAAAATATATTTTTGTTGATTTCAGAAAGGAAGAGAGAGAAACATCAATGATGAGAGGGAATCATTGACCAGCTGCCTCCTGCATAACCCCTTCCGGGGATGGAGCCCGCAAGCTGGGCATGTGCCCTGACCTGGAGTCGAACCACGATCTCCTGGTTCATAGATCGATGCTCATCCTGGTTCACTGAGCTATGCTGGCCGGGCAACATAGCTTTTTAAATGACTGTTCCAGTATATCTAAAAATCTTATTATTGCTATTGCCGGTTCCTTTTTTATCCTGGAAAAGCCATTGAGAACAACTTTTTGTTTCCTTACCACCTAACTTTAATGCTTGTGTCTTCGTTAAAAGCCCAGAAATAGATATGGGAGAAAGAAAAGAAAGGTACGTGTTTGGATGCCCAAAGAATGCTGAGTGCCCTGAGACATTTAGTTTAACATAAAATGTATGCCAGTTATCTAGTTCATTAGATGTTGTTCAGGGTCCCTTGTGTTTGGTGCACATATATCCAGCCGAGGTGTGTAATGAAACATTATCTCACCTAATATCTCTTTGTGAAACGTGGAGCAAAAAGGGAAGGTGAAATGATCAAATACGATGCAGGTTTATTTAAGGCTGAGTTCCTCTGTTCTTCATAACTGTCCCTTAAAGTTTATCGAAAAATCTGTCTTTGAAGCAGGACTGAAGTACTTTCATAATTAAATAACTTAACTAGATTTTCCAAGTAAGAAAACCGGATGTGATGGGAATAGAATTTTGTAGATTTCAGTGTCAGCTTCCGTATACTGCAAGCCACAGTATGAGCATCTAGTCCAACACTGCCAAAGGCTTTGGGGTACATTACACTGAAGGAGTTTTCAACTATAGTTCCTATCTCCCCTCCCCTGAAAAAAACATGTCCTTAAAATTGTAATTACATAGATGAGATAGAAATTTTATGTTGTCCCAGTCTTCAGACTAAAAGACCATAGTAGGCTTTGGTCTAAGTGTAGCATAACACTACATGGTAGTGTTTTCATTTCTAAGTTGAATTTAAATGTTTGTTGTTACTTGCTATTAACTGTTCAAACTCTGAAAAATATCCTCCATCCCTTAAAATTGATGAACAAATACTTGGTTGCATCTACCTATGCACACGGAGGAGACTCCTCATTTCTAACACAAAGAGGCAGATTTCGAGCTAAGACAACAGTCTAGGTTTGTTCTGTTTCCAAATAAAATTTGACATATTTTTCCTAAGAATTGAATACACCCTGGAAGCCCAAAGATTATTTATTAATACTATGCAAAACTTATTAATTTTTAAAACAAGATCTTTTAAAACCTCCATGATCTAGATATTGACACAGGTTCACTCAGACCTCAAGCATCTGGGCATCTACCAGATGTTGAACAAGGCCAACATCCTTTTAAATTGTCCCTTTTTCATAGTATTAGAATGTCTATCCCATGATGTCAAGAGAAAAAATACCTACAGTCCTCTGGGAACATCAGAGTGTTTTTGCTCCAGTTATGAATCTCAGTGTAATGAATGAAGAGATTATATTGCGACCTCTATGCTCAGCCACTGGTCTTTGTTATCTAGTTTAACACTGTTTACATCAAGAAAGAAAGAACACTAACCCCCTAACTATCTTGGGTGGAAATGCAATTAAAACGTAATCAGTTGTCTGCCTGTTCAAGGCTGAGATGGGTATATGCATTCTGATACGTATAGATGAGTTTGATATTTATAGAGGAGTCTGAAGTATTGGTTAATAATACTTAGCTTATTTTTTCTCACAACTTTTCTTCATAGCACCCACAACAAAGAGCAACAGAGAAAAGAATGCTCATGACTCCCCCCTCTTTTTTATAAATATGCTAATGACCTCAAGCTAAATGTTAATGCGGGTCATTCTTTGATAAGACTAACAATTAACAGTTGAGACCATGGGGTAGCTTTTAGAGAGAAAGCATTTTCAAGCCAGTGGTAGAATAGATTCGTTTTTGAGAGGTTAATGAGAAGGTGACTGATCTTTGAATCTTAGGTCTAATAGGCCTTTTCTGAGAGGAAAAAATCAGTTTTATTTCTCATTGATGTAATCCACATCTTTTATTCTTCTGTCAGTAACGCAATGAGATTCTGAGGGATTCGGGGAAATATGGCTAAACAATCCAAACCAATTATTTGTTCTACTCAAAAGTATTTTTTTAAAAAAAATTGTTGGTTTTCCCCAATATAGACACGTCTGCTGTGTTTCCTCTGAGCCCACCCTTCTCCTAAGTGCTGTTTAATTAAGTCGTGCTGCCCCTGCACCACGTGACACATTGTGTTAAAGGAAGTCTGCCAACAAGGGGCCCTCTGTTCCTGAGCTGTAGGATCTAAGAAATACGGCAACTATATTTCAGACCAAAGTGAAGAATCCTTTTATGCAGAGGAATATGAGATACAGTGACTGTACTCTCCATTTCTTCCTCACTGGCCTCTAGTAGTGTTATCGGAGAAATGTGTGGGTTTCCATTGCGAGTGCGAGTGGAGTTCTTGGGGTACCCCTGGAATAAGCATTTCCAGAGAACCCTGGGGGAGGATGGGATAGGGTAGAGTCCTCGCCCTCCTGTTATACTCTATATATCTATTCAGAGTGAAAGAGTGTCCCACATTTTTATATCCTTTTAGTAAGTGATTTGCCTTGCTGTTACTAACCAAGTCTTAGCATTTCTTGACCTCACAAAAAGATGAACTAATTGATACATATCAGGGAGTTCAAGTCTATAGATTTCTAAAGCAACCCCAACTTAAAAAGGTTTGGCAAGTCATTAGCCAGCTTGTGTAAGTCTTGGCTGGAACATGGTTTAATAAGACCTGCCAGGTTGGTCATCAGATTCACATCCCTTATAAAATAGGAAGGAATACTGTCCAAGGAGAAAGGTGTGTTTGAGAAGGGGCAGTGGAGGAGAGGGGAGAGGGTCTGCTAGAGATACAGGAAGGAAGAAAGGAATAAGACAAAGGAGGGGAGGAAATCAGGGTTCAGGGGGCAGGAGGGAGGTCAACCCAGAGTGGGGTCATGAGATAGAAACGAAAGGTGAAGTTTGAATTTTAGATCCACCAAGTTGCTCCTAGTCCTCTCTAAGGTATCCTTAAGGAGAAAGCAATATATTTTGAACTCTTTAATTTCAAGATACCAGGAAAAAGATGGTTTTTACCTCAGGTCTCCCAGACCATCATGTAAAGGGGAGTGTGGGTATAACTACAGTAGTGAATTCCGTGTCTGCCACTGCTCCCAAAATACTAGTGTGCTGGTTTAAATATAGTATTTTTACCTCCTCTCATTTGATCAACCTTCCCATTGGAAGGTTTCTGTTTGGTTAAATAAATACAGTGTGAAATTATAATCATAGCTATTACAAACATATCAAGAGTTAATTTCTGACTCTACCCACATTCCAAAAAAATTACACTACACAGGAAAGTATTTGTAGACAAACTTTTTCTGTGCTGTCCCTGAATCCACATCACCAGGTCTAAAGTGCTCATTTATGAGGCGTCAGAGGAACTAGATAACCTCTAAGCTGACATGCGTGTGGGTGAGCAGACACAGGTATTTCTATGTCTTTAATGCAAGCATGTTGGAGTTGCACTGAGAAGTTGCAACTCCAAAACGTCAGTGTTCTTTCTAGCAGTTCTCTCAGCCAGTCGGCATCTGCAGGATGACTGCGCTACAGTTTCATTGTGTCAGAGCAGATGTTCTTATCTCATGCGATGCTGGTTCTTGCCCTCCACTGGCAGGTGAGGTGTGCTGTCCAGATGCCCAGCACCACCGGGTCGCCGTGGGCCTGGGTGACGCCTGCTGCGGCCGGATGCCCTACTCCACGGCGGGCGCACAGGTGTGCTGCGCGGGGAGGCTGCGAGATGGCCACGGCCAGCAGTGCTGCGGGGGACAGCTGGTCAGCAGAGAGGCCCAGTGCTGCGGGGGAGCAGACGGAGGCGTGGCGTACAGCCGCCTTCCAGGTGAGGGGCCTCGCCTACCTTTCAGTAATGGAGCAAATGAGAAGCAGATACAGTGAGAGACAAAATACAGCCACAAGCAAACCACATCCCATGTTCGTTATTCCACAAGCTGGGTTCTGTGAGCTTCATATACATGAGCACCTTTAATCCTCACAGCAAGCCTAGGAGGTAGGTACTGTTATTATCTCCATTTTACAGGTGAGGAAGCAGAAGCACTATTTTTCTTTTCTTTTCTTTAAAAATATATATTTCATTGATTTCAGAGAGGAAGGGAGAGGGAGCGAGAGAAACATCAATGATGAGAGAGAATCATTGATCGGCTGCCTCCTGCACGGCCCCCACTGGGGATGAAGCCCACAAAATGTACCTGCAGTTTCATATGCCCTTTGAGCCCATTCGTGAGCCCAAATTTCAGAATCACTTCTCGGCTTGCTTCCCTGTGACTGTGCCAGTCAGATATTTCGTAAGCACATTGTGGCCTTCCCCACCTCCTGTGGATCCAGGTGAGCGCTGCAGTTCCTCATGGCAGTCTTCCTTTCTGGCCATCACGGTAGACCGAAGGGATGATATTTTTAAAGAGGAAAAAAAAAAAAATCCCTCTTCTCTTGACCTTCCTGCAGATTCCCCTGGAAGTAGACACGTTTCCCCTGTCGTTTTCGCGCGCTCTGCTGCCTCTCCTCCTGTCGCCCCTCATGACTGTGGCCTTAATGACCGTCCAGGGCATCCATATGGCTCTCTCTTCATTTCCCCTCCACGTAGCAGCCCCATACCTGCCGCACTAGGCTCTGGATTTCACGATTTCGTTCCCAGGCCCGGCCCCTCTCCCTGCCCGGCCTTGTGTGCCTGCCACGAGACCAGGCTGGCTCATAAAACGTCTCTTTATGTACTTTATTACTTAAACTCTTTTATTCGCCTGCAGGAGCCCTTTAACAAAATCACATTGAATTGACTTTCTCACACCAAATCAAATCTCCCCGGTCCCAGTTCAGTTGTCTTTGTCAATATGTATTTTATAAATGGAGAGAATTAACAGATGCTGTCGGAACAGAAGTGCTGGGGCAGCGTTTATGCTTTTAGTGCTCTCCCCGGGCGGGCGGGCGGCGTAGGAGGCTCAGGCAGGCATCTTGGGATGGAAGCCGTGCCTGTCATTTCGGCAGATATGTATTCTTAACCATTTTCCTTGACCATATTTTAAGCCTCTTTATGACTCTCTTTATTCTTAGTGTTTGCTTCTACGATTTTATCATTTCTGCCATTAATCTTGGGTTGAACTTGATTATATCCTTTCGTGTTAAAAGAGGAGAATGAAAGCCCTTCTGTTATTCAAAGGAGGAGAGGGTTTGGAGATGAGTTTCATATTTGATATTGGAGTAAATGAGCCACGGTTGGCGTGGCTCAGTGGTTGAGCATCGGCCTATGAACCATGAGGCCATGGTTTGATTCCTGGTCAGGGCACATGCCTGGGCTGCAGGCTTGATCTCCAGTGTGGGACATGCAGGAGGCAGAAGATCAGTGATTCTCTCTCATCATTGATGTTTCTATCTCTCTCTCCCTCGCCCTTCTTCTCTGAAATCAATAAAAATACATTAAAAAAAAAAACAACACAAGACAGGGTTTTCTGTTCGTCATGGGAAACTGATCATGAAAGACGTTTGGATCCTGTTGCCTTGTTTCTATTATAAATGTCCCTGCAGCTTTTCTTAGGAAACTCTGAAGCTGTTGTCAGGGAAAAGAACACTGAGTTTTCATGCCCTAGACTCAGACCTGAGTAGAATGAATGGCACCAGTATTAGTTACATGCGATGGACTAATCTTGGGAACTTTGCTAAAAAGGGATGTGCAGCACAGAACTCCATCCTGGAAGAGTGTATTGGAAGAATATTTCCCCCTGCCTGGGTGGCTCAGTTGATTGGAGCATCAACCTTTACACCAAAAGGTTGCAGATTCAGTTCCTGGTCAGGGCGCATACCTAAGGCTGTAGGTTTGATCCCTGGTCAGGGAGCATATGGAAGGCAACTGATAGATGTTTGTCTTTCACATCATTGTTTCTCTCTTTCTCTCTTTACCTTTCTCTCTAAAATATCAAAGCATATCCTTGGTTGAGTATTAAAAAGAAAAAAAATAAAGAATATTTCACAGGAAGATTTCCATGACATAATGAATATTTTGGAAGTATAGTGCTGTAGAAATGCTACAAAATAAGTTGCCACTATTTGGGGAGCATTTTTACTCCACCCCTTTCTTCTCATTGTTGTGGTGGTAGCCATAGAGCCACCTACTGGTGAAGGCAAGCGTGCGTTTATTTTCTTTCAGTTGCTGCTACCAATTTCGTTTGTCCGAAGGACTAATCACGAACTTTTTTTTTATTTTTTCATTTCTTTAGGCCTAAGCTGTATCCCTCAGCTAAAAGGTGGTTCTCATGATTAATTCCAGAGTTCCACAATGATTTGTCATGTTCTAGACCAGGGGTGGGCAAACTTTTTGACTCAAGGGCCACAATGGGTTCTTAAACTGGACCGGAGGGCCGGAACAAAAGCATGGATGGAGTGTTTCTGTGAACTAATATAAATTCAAAGTAAACATCATTACATGAAAGGGTACGGTCTTTTTTTTTTTTAGTTTTATTCATTTCAAATGGGCTGGATCCGGCCTGCGGGCCGTAGTTTGCCCACGGCTGTTCTAGACTCATTTTTTTAAAAACTACGGTACTGATTTAACCTCAAAAGCATGATACATAAATGCTGGTCTTTTTTTTTTTTTTTGGAAAATGAGCACCTGTTTTGCAGATTTAATAATTTAGAAATTCATCAGGCCTATATGTTTATGCATGTTTTCATTTTCAGCCCTTGCCATTGAATAAGAATTGATAACATATTAGAAGTAGTTATAACACCAAGAGCCAATGTTCTCAGTTGTAGCCAGTACAGTGGAAGCTCTCCATTGGATATTTATGCAGTTTGGAAAGACTCATTCGCTACATATGCTTTTTGATCTCAGAAATAAACATCTAATATTTTAATAACTCGCTCCACCTTTGTACAAATTAAAGAGACACTCCACCTTTGTACAAATTAAATGAAGAGCCTCTAGAATAAAAAACAAACAAACAGAGAAGCCAGTCAGTGATCCACGGCCTCTTTTTGTTTTTCTTTGGGGTTACTCAAAATCGTACATTCTGTGTGCCAAAGGTCAAAAGTCAAGTGCCACCTGTGATCAGTTAGGTAGGGGGTCAGAAGCGATGGCAGTGCAGTTCTGGGAGATGGTCCCACTCGGAACCCGAGCTCATTCATGCTGACGTGATGCACCCTGGGACTTTCTCCCGAGCCCGCTCTGGAACATCTGCTCTCCCTAAGTGAGTTAGTGCGCGTCAGACGTCTTTATGTCAGGAGAGCGCGGTGATGGATGCCGGCTTCAGGAAAGGCTGCATAAAAATCTGGTGTGCCGTTCTGGCCATTAAGTGAAATTACTATTTAAATTAATGGCTCTGTCACAGTTTATCTGTGCAAAGAATGAACGCTGATTAGGGTATTAAGTAATTAGCAATTTATCACCCTGGAACAAGGTTGATAATAATTAAAGAAGTAATGGTTTACCGAAGGAACTAGAAAGGGAGTCACTTCTTGTTATGGGGGTGAAATCTTGGCTGGAAATTTTAATTCAGGGAAACTAATATGAAACTCTTGGTGAAAGAAAGCATCTCTCTCTCTCTCTCTCTCTCTCTCTCTCTCTCTCTCTCTCTCTCTCTTTTCTTGGTATAAAAACTGTTCATTAGCAGGATTTTAGTTGGCCTGTCAAAAGTCCCTCAGAGCGATCCGACTAGTTTGGAACTGGGTCAGCGTCTGCATTTTGATTTTCTACGTAAAGCATGGGGAAACCGTAAAGTGATCTTAAAGGGGGGAGGGGACAGGTTATTCTTCTCCCTGAGGGGCCAGTTTTTAGAATTTGATGGCTCTTTAAAATGAAAACATGAAGTGTTTTAAGAAAACTGCCCGAGAAAAAAATAATAGTAAAGAATCCAAGGTGGCATTTAAATATCTGATCTCAAGGCATCAGAGATACATCCAAATAATATAAAAACTGAAGTTATGGGGTGTGTGTGTGTGTGTGTGTGTGTGTGTGTGTGTGTGTGTGATTTTATCCATCATAATCAAGACTCAGACTGCAATGATAGCCCTGCTGTGTGTATATATTCGAGAGGACTTTTCCTGGAAATGTTAAAACAACCAAAATTATTAACAAAGCCCCAGAGAAAAACAGTTAACTTTTAAACCCACGACTTTGAGCAGTTACATTAGAACATGTCAAAACTCAGTTACGCTCAATGGATGTCATTAACTGCGAATACAAATGCAAGTAATTGGAGATATTTTTAAAGTTGAAGGTCAGTGGGAGAGTTCTTTGAAGTTATGCGTGGGTAAGCATCTTTCTTAAGGCACATGCCAAGCCAGTGTCTAGATTCAATGATTAAGAAACAATAACAAAAAAACCTCTTAAGACTTGTTGGTCTGTTATTAGGAGTATCTCTCATGGCACGTGTGTTTGTACAAGGCCAGATTAAACACTTCAGGAACCCATGGCACTTTGAAGTTGAAGTTCTTTATGTTACCAGTCGGGACTAATAATAAAACCCTAATTAAACTAAATCCCTTCATTGTGCTACTATATAAATGGATATACATCACTCTATAATATGATCGCACTGTGACATGGAATATGGGCCCCTTTATTTCCAGCTTAATCTGACTCTAGACTGCTGTTTATTCAGGCTTTATTTTTGTCTACATTTCTGCCATATCTCTTCTATGGTTTGATCTCAGTGAGATGGACAGAGTTGGTGAAACTGGATTGGGTGGGAAGGAGGGAGGATCCCATTTGGTCTCGCAGGCCCACGTGTCCTCCATGGCTGCCGAGGTCGGTAATGCTGCCTCTGAGGTCCTTCTGACATGGCCCCCATCCTCTGACCCAGGTCCAGTGATGGTTCCAAAAACTGGCCAAATGGCTCACCCAATGGGTGAGCATGCTCCGTGGGTGCAAATCTGTGTCATGAAGAAAGAACGGTTCTGCTGTGGCTGGAGTCCCCAGAAGCAAATACTTGGACCCTAGGCAGAGCCAGGCAGCAGCTTAGGAGACTCACTCTGCCGCGTCTCCCGTTCCGCAGCGGCTGCCTCTCCCCTCTGTCTGGCCGCTTGCCCAGAGCACTCGGGTAGCCTCTCCTCCCCTGGGAATTCTAGACATGTCCTCGGTGTCCCTCCGTTTTAAGTAAGTGGCACCTCATTTCTCAAACTTCATTCATTCCAGAAGGCTGTTGGCAAACCAGATCATTATTTCCCATTAGAAATCATGTACATTGAATGAATCTGTTCCAGACCCCCAGCTGATTCCGTTTTTACCTTTCTTCTATACCGTACATGTCTATTGTACTGTTTGATTTATAAACAAACACTTTAAAAACAAAACGAGCATAAAATGTACATGAAAACAACAAAAGGGAAAGGAAATGTATACTAAGGAATGAAAATTTAACAATAATTATAAGCAGCAACAAAAGCAAAAAAAACCCACGAAAATATTCACAGCACAGTATGCTGCGACGTTCACAGCGGTAAACTGGCTCAGATTCGTGCCTTCTCTCCTTTGTTTGTCGCCTGGGAGGCACGTGACCCATCCCACAGGCCTCAGCAGGAAAGGGTTTTCGGGGTGACTTGTTTGGGATGGGAGATGCTCGAGAAGCAAGGTGCCACGGTATCCTTCCTTGTGCCAGAGCATTTGGTCATCGGAAAAGAGGCAGACACCCAATCTCTTTCTGACGGAGCTTGGAGAAGTTGGCCCGATGAGTGAGTGCTCTGGAACCCTTGCTCTGGTGTCCTTTAGCTAATGAGCGCCCAATGCTTTTGGTGAGAAAGACCACTCACTGCAGTTTACATCCCCTGGGGAGGGCCGTGCCCCCCTAAGTGTCGCACCCTCACAGCCACTGCCAGGATCTGGCGGTTTTATTCCACACCCCATAGCCCCCTCCGCTTCCTCCCCTTTTCTAAACTTCGTCTTCATCTCTAACCTTCTGCTGTTTCAGGCATGGCCTGTTGCGGGCAGGATTATGTGAGTGTGGCAGAGACCAGATGCTGCTCAGCCTCCAGCGGAGCCTCGCAGCCACATGTTAGGAAGAGCGGCCGGGTGCCAGTGAGATGCTGCGAGACCGCGCTTATTCCAGGGAGCCAGGCCTGCTGCAGCGGAGTTGGATATGACCCCCTGGAATATGTCTGCTCCGACAAGGCTCCCACCGGAACCAGGACGACGGTAACGGGCTGAACACCTCTCGGAGGCGCGGGCTGGAGGGCAGAGAGAGAAATACATTGTTCATGGCTATTGTTCTAGAATGGGAATGTGGAAACTGCTGTGTGCATTATTCATTCCCGCATTCCATCCATATTAATACCCAATGAGCTCGCTGTGATTGATGTTATTGCAGCGAATTCTAAGGGAATTAATAATGCTGAGCTAGCTGTTCTCTAGGAGCCTTACCCAGAGCTTCCGGTCAGGGCAAGACTAGAACACCTCTGTGCCCAGAAGGGCCAGGGCCTGGCGTGGTGCCATCTCATGCCCGTAGGTGTCATGGAGGGAAACACAGGATTCTGGCTGCTTCCCTCTAGCCCAGGGATGGGCAAACTTTTTGACTCGAGGGCCACAATGGGTTCTTAAACTGGACCGGAGGGCCGGAACAAAAGCATGGATGGAGTGTTTGTGTGAACTAATATAAATTCAAAGTAAACATCATTACATAAAAGGGAACGGTCTTTTTTTTTTTACTTTTATTCATTTCAAACGGGCCAGATCCAGCCCGCGGGCTGTAGTTTGCCTACGGCTGCTCTAGCCCCTCAACCCACACCCACCACTTTTCTTTGATAGAGACCTCAGATCCAGCAAATTCACTTAGTTACAAACAACTGTAAACCTACTTTTGCCCTACCCTGTATTGACTTGTTAATCCCTATAAAATTGGGAATGATGAAATATTTTTTTCTGAGATTAAAACATATTAGTATTTATCAAAATATGTTACAAAATCTAGCAATTCACCAGAGACAAGGCTTACAAGTATCCTACATAATAAAAGGCTAATAGGCAAATCGACCAAACTGGAAAAGACCAGTCGCAATGACGCACACGGACCACCAGGGGGAAGACGCTCAATGCAGGAGCTGCCCCCTGGTGGTCAGTGTGCGCCCACAGGGGGAGCGCCACTCAGCCAGAAGCTGGGCTCATGGCTGGTGAGCGCATCAGTGGTAGCGGGAGCCTCTCTTGCCTCCATGCAGTGCTAAGGATGTCCAACTATATAAGCTGTCAGTTGGACATCCCCTAAGGGCTCCCAGATTGCTAGAGGGCACAGGCCGGGCTGAGGGATCCCCCCCTCCGGTACACAAATTTCATGCACCAGGCCTCTAGTAAGTAAGTATAATGGCAGTTCATGAACTATGTAGATTTTCACTTGGATGGGATACTTCTTACAGATCATACTTTCCCAACAGCATAGGAGGCGCAGATCCTTAAATATCACATTTCTTATTTTCTCAAAAACTCCACTAGGAAAGTGTCAAAGTAACAGTAATAAAATACCGATGACTGTTATGAATGATAGTGGATCTACTGAGTGTAAGGCATTCCCAGGTGCCCTTTGAGTCACACAACAAAACTGCTACATTTAATTTCCATTTTCTCGCTAAACAAGCTGAGGCTTGGAAAGTCTAGGTCATTTGCTCAAGGTCACAGAGCTAGGGACTTGTCCAACTGGATCTTGAATCCAAGTCTGTGTCACTTCAACACAAATGCTCTTTCTAGCACACAAACGGCCTTCACTTCTCTTTTTTACTCATTTTGAGAGATTCATTCATGAACTCGATGGAAGAAAATGTCATTAAAGTTGTAGAACTTGACCCTATGTCTGCCTAAATGAAATAGTAAAGTCCTCTCCCCTCTCCCCCACCCCCACTGCCTGGCCCAGGACACCCCCGAAGCCTGCGGCACTGTCTGCCCAGCATCTGCAGCGGCCACAGCACATTGCGGCCGGTGTGACTTCAACTTCACCAGCCACATTTGCACAGTGGTCAGCGGGTCTCACAGCTCCACGGAGAGGTCACCGGTGGCAGAAGCGTGCTCCTCTGCAGAAGAGCTGGTGCACACGGGAAGCGCAGACACGTTCTCATTTACAGGTAACACGGAGGATGCACTGCCCACGGCACCCGAGGGGTCGTGAGAAGCTGCTGACATGCAGGCTGACTTCACTCTGACATCATCTTCCTCCTCAATCTAATGGCAGTTCATGCCCTCACCCTATGGGCTAGCGAGTCACACGGTCCTTAAAGGCACAATCTGGATTTGTTCAAAGTTAGCAGTTTAAATATTTTACAGTCTAACTTTAAACAAGGATGCAGGCTATTTTGAAGTAAACCTGTAGAGAATAAGGAACAAAGAAATAAATAAGCAGTTCACCTTCATGCAGCAAGGTGTAGATGTTAAATGACACGCTATGATACGCATTTTTGCAGGATTACTGTGTTAGCTTGAAGTGATTGAAGACAAACATGTCTGGGGCAGTTAAGCAATTAACGAGTAAATATTGAACATCTATATCCCCCCAAACAAAACCCTCTGTTATTAGAAGACTGACCCCATATAACATACAAAATGATCTTGAGATACAAAGTTAAAAAAAAAAAGTGGAAATTCTTACAAAGGGAAGTAGAGCTCCAAGAAAGGGATTATTGAGGAAAGCAAGATTTCAACAAATGATTCCTTTTGTGTAAAGTAATAAAGAATGCTTTTATGGGCTGGAAGCATCTCTGAAAGACTGAACCTCACAGGAAAATAAAGTAACAAGGGCAAGAGATGAAAGGGTAAAAAAGAGAAGAAGGAAATATAGAAGGAAAAATAAGGAACTAAAATTAGAAATGGTGATGTGGGCTTGAAGGTTGGGAAATAACAGCTATTTCAAGAGATAGTTTCAACTGCTGTAGCAAAGAGATTCAAAAGCACAGTGACCATCTGTGAGTAAGTGGATGGGGTGGGCATCTCAGCCCATCATTAGGGATCCAGATTCCTTCCATTTCGTGGTTCATGGTGCTTGGGGTGCTGCCCTTGTCCACACGTTACACCTTGAGATACCATTTCCTAGTTTTAACCCATAAACAGGGGACAAGAACAGCCATGGGAGGCAGTGATTTCCTCTTTAGAAAGCGATGCACACGGAGCTCATATCACTTCCATGCCCTTCCCTTGTTGAGATCTCAGTCATGTGACCGCACCAAGCTGCAAAGAACACTGGGAAATGCAGTCTCTGACCAGAATGGAAGGGAAATCTGCAGACCCTCGGGTGGTCATCATGGGTAACTAGGGGCGGACACCATCTTACCAGAGAAAATGGGGACGGAAGATAATCCCTTCTGTTTGATGGCAATTGACCTTTTATGAAGTTCTCCCATATGATTTCATTTTCGTGCTCATTCTAGAAGGTAGGCGAGGCAGGGTTAAGTGTTGAAGATGTAAGAAGAATGTGGTCAAAAGCCCACGTGGATGGACTGAAAATTAACCTGGTGTAGACGTGGAGCTAGAGCAGGGCGCTGGTTTGAATTAGATGGTTGGCTTGGGGCCTGTCTCAGTTGGGTTTGGTGGAGAGGAGAGCAGGATACAGTCATTTTTCTTCACTAACCATGATACGTTAGCTTCGAGTCCCGCATCTCATAACAGCTGCATTGTAATTCATAGAATGATTTAATCGAGTGATAGTAACACTGTGAGACTTGGTGACATTTATAATGACGAAACTCTGAAAGAAGGTTGGCAGACCCGCCCCCTGCAGGAGTGGAGGGAGCATGAACTTAGGAAGCAGCGATATCCGAGGGACATTAGTCCAGGGCTTTGCGATCATTTCTTTACTGTGCCCATACTCCTCTGGTCAGAAAAGGTGACTTCTGTTCTGTGCCATTCCATATCTCTGCATCCATGAAACATGGAAGATATTTTGTTATGATTCATAGAATCAAGACATTAGAGCTTTATTTCCAAGGAGAGGATTAGAGCATTAAGCCTTTAAAAAAAATGTTTAAAGGTTTTGCTATTCATTTGCAGTATGATGGTAAACTAAATTTTTTTTAAAATTCTACCGTTAAATGTCTATCTCAATAGATGTGAACCTGGAGCCCTATACGACATACGAGTATAGGATTTCGGCTTGGAATGGCTACGGACGAGGATTCAGCGGAGCTGTTAGAGCCAGCACGAAAGAAGACATGCCTCAGGGAGTGAGTCCCCCTCACTGGATCAGAACGGACCATCCTGAAGATGGAATACTCCTAACCTGGAAGAAACCCATACAACCGAATGGTACTAAGCTGCTTTTAAGATAGAAATACCGTAGTTCCATAAATCCATGAGCGCATTGAAATGGGTGTAATCTACATGTAATTGGCATGCATCTCACCCCTAAAAAGTATTTCCTGATCAAGTGGTCTTGAGGTTTGTGCCAACTAGTCATTCTTTTTGTGAAACAGCCCACACCCATTGTGAGCCCCCAATTTTTTTTTTTCTTGAGTCCCAGCCTTTACCTGGGTTGCTCTGACAAATAAAGCAGGTTACGGGAAGGCAAAATAGTTTTAATATTGAAAGCAAATTTGTTTGCTAGTGAGGGGAAATAAGCATAAATGACTCTGATTAGCTATGTCAAGAATCCATCTCCTCCCTCAGAGTGCGTATAATTAAGAACGCCTTGCACATAGCAATGTGATAGCAAATGGAAATTAAATACATAATGCCACAGCATCCCATTCGTTCCAAACTCTAAGACATGTACATTGTTTGCAAATGGTTACAGGGTTATGATGCTCAAATGCAAGCATTTCTCTGTCTCCTTTAGGTCATATCATTCACTACGTTCTTCTTCGAAACGGAGTGGAATCTTTTCGGGGAAGGTCATTGACCTTCTTTGATACAACGGGAATTGAGCCTTTTCAGGAATATTCATACCAGCTGAAAGCTTGCACGGTTGCGGGCTGTGCCCCCAGCAGCGAGGTAAGGGGAGTTTGCTCACCTCTGGGCGAAGTTATCCCCTGGGAAGACTATCTGATGTCTAGGTCAAGAGTGATTTGCCCAGTGATAGAGTACAGTGTTTCTCTCTGTGTCGTGTTGAGGGTGTCCAGGCTGCATTTTAATTGAGTACTAATACTTATGCCTCTCAAATTAGAGATCACTGGAAAAAAATAGATTTATTCAAATATCAGTGTTTCATAAATAAATAAGAATACTTGAATCCATATGTCCTTTTTATCACACTTTTCTTCCACCAACTCTTTTTATTTATTTTTAATATATTTTTATTGATTTCAGAGAGGAAGGGAGAGAGAGAGAGAGTGATAGAAACATCAATAATGAGAGAGAATTATTGATAGGTTGCCTCCTGTACACCCCACACTGGGGACCGAACACACAACCCGGGCATGTTCCCCAACTGGGAATCAAACCATGACCTCCTGGTTCATGGGTTAACACTCAACCACTGAGCCACGCCGGCCAGGCCCACTAACTATTTTTAGATGTTCTTCTGTAAATCCATGATGATTCCCAAACCAATATTCAGTTTAAAGGGGTTTCTATTTAAATAGAATTTTTTAAAAGCCCTTGGAAAATAAAAAATAAAGAAAAAAGAGCAAAAGAAGCCTAGCATAGAAAATAAAATGTTTGTAAGGTTTCTGCAACAACCTTGCCAAGAAATAATGAAGCCCTGAACTCAGGCAGCAGGGGTCAGAATGGCGACTATCATAAAGATACAGCAGGTATCAGAGGATAAGACAGACAGGACTCGTGGCCAACTGTATGCAGAGGAATAAAAGCAGTGAGTCCTGGGCACTTTCAAGATATCTGTCTGGAGTAGTGTGTGAGTCACAGTGCCATCATGCAAGCAAAGAAGAAATCAAAAGAGGGAGAAGTTAAATGTTAAGATTAAAATTTGGCTAGTTTTTAAATACGTATTTGAGAGAAGAAGCCAACAGCAGAGTGGTGGAAGAAAATATTATTTGGTACTTCATGCGAAAATAACTAGTAAGAAGCAGGATTAAGAAGGGAGTGGGATGGCTCAATGGTTGAGCATCGACTAATGAACCAGGAGGTCACGGTTCAGTTCCTGGTCAGGGCACATTCCCTGATTGCAGGCTAGATCTCCAGCAGGGGGCATGCAGGAGGCAGCCCATCAATGATTCTCTCTCATCATTGATGTTCCTCTCTCCTCTCTCTCCCTCTCCCTCCCTCTCTGAAATATAAATATAAATATAAATATATATAAATATATAAATATATAAATATATATATATATATATATATATATATATATATATATATATATATATATATATATATATATATATATATATATATATGACTGGAATTTACTAGAAAGATGTATGCGGGAGATTGAAGCAAGGAGTGTTTGGCTGTGGTCCAAGCAGCAGACCACGGTGATGAGCACTGGGGAATGCTGTGAAATGAAAGCAGAAAGCCCCACCCAGGGACTGGGAGAGAGAAGCCCTCCAGGGGACAATAAGGAGCCATAATCACAGAGGACGCCCAGGAGAACACAGACTCACACGGCAGCTCTGGTCCTTACATGTCCTTCAACCTTTAGGGGAACAGCCTCCTCCGACCCTGCACGAGCACTGCCCAAGTCAAACATGCAGCCAGCCTGGCTTTAGCTTTACAGTCCACAGTCCCTCCATGAAACCTGTCACCCCTGGGGCAGATGGCAGCTGATCGTCCCAATCAAAAACTAGGGCCTGAGCATTCCAAGCAAAAATCAGTAAATCTGTGCCGTCTGCACAGGCACAGCTCATGCTTACCACTGCGCTCACCCCCCCCCCCCCAAAAAAAAATGGTTAAAAGGTAAAACAGTAAATTCTGTGAAAAACAAAACACAAATGCAGCCCCTTTTCTCCCCAAGTCATATTTCGACAACGTTGCACAGAAAACGGGCTGATTTGTTCTTTATCGTTTCGCTTGGTCCTTTCCCAGAACATTGGGGCAGACACTGTGGTGTCATCCCGGGATCACGGGAAGCGCGGAAGACAAAGGTCTGCCCGTGTGTACTGTTCAAAGCATGTGATGTGCAAGCGAGTTCGGATGTGGCTTTTGGCTCCATGTTTACCGGTGCTTAACATGTACAAAATCAGGCTGTTAAAATGCAGAGACGCTCCTGGGCCATATGGGAGAGAGTTATCAAGAGTTCTCCAGGCTGACAGTCTGCCAGCCAGGTCTCACTGGTTTAAACGGAGGGCTGCTCTCTGCCGTCAGAGTGGCTGTTGAGCCTGGTTGTGACAAATGGTAGCCTGAGACTTACGGAATGTGTTCAAGGTCAGATTTTATTGTTTCGATGGTATGGGAGGGAAGGAATCAAAGAAAGAGGGTGCCCCTCTCCAAGCCCCTACTCATGATGTGCCAGGCCAGGCGACAACATTTTAAAACAGCCCAGCCAGTGTGGCTCAGTGGTTGAGAGTCGACCTGTGAACCAGGAGATCACGGTTCAATTCCCGGCCAGGGCACATGCCTGGGTTGTGGGCTCCATCCCTGGTGTGGGGTGTGCAGGAGGCAGCCGATCAATGATTCTCTCTCATCATTGCTCTTTCATCTCTCTCTCCTCCCTTTCTCTTTGAAATCAATAAAAAAATATGTATATTTAAAACAAAAGGGACATTCTCATGGGTGGGAATACTTAGTGGACACCTGTGATAAATAGCTGTTTGACTCCGTGTTCCAGGTGGTTGTCACTACTACCCAAGGAGTCCCGCAGAGCGTCCTGCCACCGAGGATCACAGCTCCCAGTCCCGACGCCCTGCGCTTGAGCTGGGATGCCCCCGAAAAACCAAATGGCGTCATTACGGAGTACCAGCTCCGGCAGGTTGGGAAGGGGCTCATCCACGCGGATACCACCAACAGGAGGGAACATACGGTCACAGGTAAAACCTACCAGAAGCGTCTGTCCTTGTGGTCGGGGGGGCCGAGCATCCCAGGGGTATGTGTGTGTGACAGATGAGGTCACTCCGAAAGGACGTGTTCTCTTGACATATGGTCAGACCCCGCTTACCCACACTAATAGAAGGAGCCACACTGGCAGCAATAAGCCACAACAGCAGATCACTTCAGAAATGATTTCTCTTTGGCTTTGATGTGCATTATGTGTAGGGGTTTTGCATCAGAATTCACTTTTTATTCCCCCCAGACAAACAGAAAGATGCATTTTCATTCCCCAAGGATACACTCACAGGTAATGGGACGAAGGTAGCCAAGAAAGTCTTGAAAGCGCAAGGGAGGAGGGGAAATCAGCAAGAGGCCAACATTTATCTACCAAGTCGGTAATTAATACACAGAAGAGTTGACAGTTGTCTGGTTGTGACAACTTGTTATTATTAACATCATTTAATAAGTGCATTATTTTTATTGTTTATTGTAACAGTTTATAATTAGCTTTGATAGTATAATAACAGCACAGTATAACAGTATCATGTTAGATAATTACTGGTAGTGATTATAATAATAATGAACACGTTGGAGCTTGAATGTCACTTCTGTAGGAGAGAAGGCTTTTCTGAGGTCCCCAGTCTAGCTGTGGCTTCCCGAACACACCACCACATCCCCTGCGTTTCATTTTTGTCATCGACTTATCCCTGCCTGATATTGTCGTTGGTTTTCTCTTTGTCTTTTTATGTCTCTTCCTGCTGGAACATAAGCTTTAGGAGAGCTTCATCCACCAGGTCTTCCGTGTGGTCCATTTGTGCTGTTTTAGATCGAATCAAAGAACACGTCACTTGGGGGACACAGCCCTAAAGAGAGAGTTCTCTGTTGAAAGAGCAAATAAACCTCATTCAGCAAAACCTGACCAAGTTCACAGCCACCTGGGGGTAGCCCTGGGGGACAGGAATGGTGCTAGATAGGCATTAGATGACCTAAACCCCGAGATCTATGGAGTGCGAATGCATTTGATCTGCCAGGCAAAATTCAGCACCAGGGACAGCGGACCGACCACTTTGAACACAGACGTGTTTTATATGAGTGACTGTTTTATTGAGGTCACGAATGAACTCAAAATAAGCAAGCGTATTTCACAGTTCATCTCAAAGGTTTGACGAAGAGCTGCCCAGACCCCCTGGGATGAATGCTTTCATTTTCTCATCATTTCCCAAGCCTCAGCATTCCCCGAGTAGCAGTGCAACACTAATGAAGTTGTACCTGTAGTCATCCCGGAGCCTGAAATCTAGGTCCTGCGAAGCGACAGCAGGGGAGCGAGTGCCGTGCCCCAGCCCCATGGTCTCCGTGCTTATTTTTAATTACCACCAAGCTTTGGAAACATGATCCCTTAAATGCTTTGTGGGAATAGCGGCGAATGCACTCCTCACGTGCGATCCATAAATTGCTTATAATCCTCTCAAGATGTTAAAAAAAGCATTAAGTAATTGAAGACAGGAAGTCCTCAGTTAATTATTTAGAGGTGTTATCAATGCTCTAAGTAAACGGGCGCGTTCTCTGCTATCTCACTGAGCTGGACTCCGCGGGGACGAGGGAGCAGCGCCATCATCTTCTCATATTCGCTAATGCAAACAGCACATGGCAGCTTGTCAATAACCGGCCTCTTCATATCCCCGGTTACCAAACACGGCCGCCAGCCCGGCCCGCACCCAGCGATAGGATGTCAGCATCAGCATTGTTCTATTCTGGGTTACCTACACTTTAGACGGGGGCCCTCACGTCAGCATGGGGTGGATGCAGGGGAAGGGGATTAACGAAATAATTAGGGCCACGAAGGACAAAATGAATTAATCATGTCCTCTTTAGCAGCAGACAGCATAAGGGCTTATGTGTCTCTTAACTCCAGGAGAAATGTTTTCTTTAAAAAGTTCATTAAAAGTTGCTCCGCATCGCATTCCACTTAAAGGGGAAGACACGCCAGCACTAAGTTAGCAAGGAGAGGCCTTCCGCCCGCATCCTCTGGGGAGTTCATGAGAGCTCCCTGTGCTGAAAGAGCATGTGCAGTGCTACTTAGAGCAGGGAGGACCTCTGCCCGGACAGACAGATTTCCTGCACATCGCTCTGGGGGGAAAGAGAACATAGTTTGACCATCCGTATTACAAAATAGGGACATTCTGTACAGTGGGGTTTTACATGTGGATAAGTCTGTATGCTTCCATAGAATTTACATTCTGCTGTCATCGTGTTTGTTGGACTTCGCTGCCATATCCTTTTCTCTGGTTTCTGCTCCTCGGCGAGTAGGTAAAGCTGCTGAAGGAGAGAGACGATAGCTTCCCGTCTGCCCTTGTCTCACCTGGCCAGGATGGGTACCTGTCACACCACTTAACACACAGGAAGTGTTCAAAATCTTTGTTGAGGGAATACATGTTGAGTAGCCAACTGGCATCTGAATGCCTGGGTTTCATCTTTATTAGATATAAAAATGAGACCATCAAACACATCTCAGGCAGGTTTAACCTCATAATATGCAAGGCCCAGGGCATAACAAAATGAGGGGTCCCTTGTTTAAAAATCATTAAGCATTTCAAGCCCAGCTGGTGTGGCTCAGTGGTTGAGCATAGACCTGTGAACCAGGAGGTAACGTTTCCAGTACTTTCTCATCATTGATGTTTCTCTCTCTCTCTCTCTCTTCCTCTCAGAAATTAATAAAAATGTAAAGGTAGGCATGGCTGGTGTGGCTCAGTGGCTGAACATTGACCCATAAACCAGGAGGTGCGAAGGCAGGTCATTTATCCACAAGGTGTACAACACTGATGACCACCCGACAAGAACTTTTTGGAGCCTCCCAGGCCTCTCAGCACATGAATTAATCAGTAACCAAGTTGAGAGGCATTGTGGCATTTCATAGGCTTTGGGCTATTTGGTCATTCTTTAGAATGTGACAGCTGTCACTGCAGCATACCTGGATGCGTGCTTTGAAGTAGCGCTGGCTAGTCAAAATTATAACAGACAAAATGCCTTTTCCTTGCAGTTTATCTGGAGATTAAACATTAGAAACAAGCTGTTCCTTATAGAGTATGTCAAACGTAACTTCCACGGGCCTGGGTTTTGTTTTCCAAATCATATCTTTATGATCCATAGGCAGACTTTTGTGTGATATTTGAGAGAGATCACCTTCTCTCAAATTGGTCTGTATCCCATTTTTAACACACGTTTACTCTTAAAGTGAACATTACTGGGAAGTGTACTTGTGATGAGCTTGGCTATTTTATGCCTCTTTCCTTTAAAAATAAAGCACATGGTTCCCTGTGGGGAAATTCGTGTAATTTGCAGACACAGTAATCCTCACTGTGCTGAAATGTTAAATGCCTGGCTCTTCTCCATGCATTTGCCTTTCTCTTCAACGGCTGTTTCCTTCTGTCTTGATTCAGTGCTGAGTGCTTGAGTGATGTTTTCTTTTCTCCTTCTCTTCGACTTCAGGATTAAGTTACAGTCCGAGGGGTTCCTTGGAGATCTCTCTTTATTTCCGTCTTCCCATCCCGATCAATTCATGAGTACCTCTCAGTCGGTTTGCCCTTTTCATTGCCTGTTGCTGATACTTCATACATATCTCATTTTAAGGGCTACCAATGGAGACTTACTAAAAATGACAGCAAATTCCCGTTGAAATGTGTTGATTTTATTGAGTTGTACAGAGGCACCCATATAAAAGACGGTCTAATTCGTGGAAATCATCTCCGTCTGATGGCAGCGGATACTTTCCTTACGGAGTATCTGAACCAAGCCCGTTAGTCATCCAGTCCTCTCGCAGTATGAAAAATGCAGGGCCTAAGAATGGAATTGGGGGGGGGGGGTTACAGATTCAGATATCCCCTTCTCTCCCATTGGTCTGTAGCCCCTATAAGTAAGTCTACACTATCATGCCCTCATAGCCCAAACGTTTTTATGGAGCACTTTTGTATGCTTGTCTTCTTTAAACAATATTTCACAAACAATGAACATTTACAATAGGCACAGTTAGGAAAAAGTTATTTTTAAAAACCTCAAAATACCATCCCTACTCTCAAACTGCTTCCATTCTAAGTGAGGAGTAAGCTATTCGGATGAAACAATGTTACAAGGGTCAAGACTCCCCTTTTTCAGTGAAGGCCGTACCTGGGGGACATCATCAGGCAAACTCAGCTTTTGCCCCTGCAGTCTCTGACCTTCCTTCTTGGATGTTTCCTTCCGTTTCTTTCTTGAGCTCTGTGTTTTATCATCGTTCGTATTTTCCCATCAGCTTTTATCAAACATCATGGCTTGGGTGCGACTTGGATCTTTCATCACATTCCTCGTCTGCAAATCAGCTAAATATCAAAATTGTCCAAATCCTCCATCACAACCAGATGGAAGATTGCAGTCAAACAAGTATCTGCATCTTTTCATTAAACTGATAAGGAAACGCGAAGGGCGTTGATGCTGATTCCCGGAGCAGCTCCAGCTACAGCACGTCCTTGCTTCAGCAGAGAACCCAGACCACTGCTCTGATCCTCGGCGAACCAGTTACTCAGTGGTTTCTTTCATGTAGCGAGTGCCTGCATTGTGCTGGCCACTCTTCAGAGGGTGCAGTGGTGGGCAAACCAGTGTCCTTGTTCTCTCAGAGCTTATAGAGGGGTTGAGGAACACCAAATAAACAGACATATAACCAAATAACAGGTAATGTTGAAGGCTAGAAAGGAAGATAGTAATTTGATAAAAAGTGTTGGGTATAGAGGGGTCAAAATCGTTAAAGATGTAGCATTTTTGAACAAATTTGTGTGAAGTTAGAGTGACGCATAGATGTCTCTGGAGGAAGAGTCACCCCATGCAAAGGATATAGTATGTGAAAATGTAGTTCAAAGTTCATGTGAAAGTAGTGGTCATCTGATGCCGTTATAACTAAGCCCAATTATTTGATGTGCAAACTAAGTCTATTTTAAAAAATTAAGTTTTGGCAACGTTTGAATTTTTCCAAGAATCAAAACAGGGAAGACTAGACTCAGTATACTTCTTGTTGAATGCTTCTGTGTCTTAAGGCTGCTTCTGCCAAAAAAAAAAAAAAAAAGTGTTGTTGAAGTAACCCATTTCACCTTCTCAACAGTCTTAGGAGCTACATGTGACCAGGTAGATTTCCCATTTTACAGGTCAGTAGATCAAGGTAAAGAAAAGCCAAATGACTTTCCAAGGTCACCAGCCAGGAAGTGGTAAAGTCTAGCAACTTGGAACTTGTGTTGCAAATGGATTCTCATTTTTTTCTCCCTGGGATCTTCTTATTGAGCTGCTACTGCGCTGTATTAGTCTAAATGCAAAAAAAAAAAAGTAATAAGTACTGTCCCCTCATCAAATTGTGTTTATGTGTAAAGACAAAATGAGCATTCCCCCCAAAAAAAACTACAGCAGTAAGTGAGATGGTCAACTATCTCATGGTGAAGAAGTACAAAGCTTAAAAAAGGAGGGTTAGTTGGTGTCAATATTAGCTGAATATGGCTCGGGGCTAAAAAGAATGTTGAATCTAATATTCTTTTTTTTTTAATTTATTTTTTCTGCCCCTTTTCATGTAAGAAGCAATTGCCGAAACTGGGATGGTTAGCCCAGAGAAGAGGCGACTCAGGGGGCATTTGAGAACTGTCCACAAATATTTGAAGAACTGTCATGTGGAAAAGAAATTAGATTTGTTCTGTATGTCCCTAGGGCTGGAAGTGATCGAAAGAGTTCGCCACAATGCAAGGAAGGACTTTTAAGCAAAACAAGAACTCGGGAGCTCTCTAAGTGTGGGAGTGGCTCCTTGACAGACAGAGGGCTCCTGCCACCTGGGCAGGGCGGCCTCGCCAATGGCCTGTGGTCCGGGGGAATCAAGAGAAAGGCGGATGGCTGGATTCCATGAATAAATCCCTTCGAAGGCTGAGAATTTCTTATTTCATCAGTGATTAATGAAGTTTCTATTAATACTGAACTGCTTATGAAGCTCCCATCTTCCTTAAAGGGTGTTTTCTGCTCTTAAAAAAAAAAAAAATTGGATACCGCATCGGCAACTCTGCATGTCACTTCTGGTGCTTCGTTGATAATAAATAATCCTCTCCAGATGAACTTGATTGCTTGTTTGCTCTTTCTAGGTCTCCAGCCGTATACCAGCTACAGCTTCACTCTTACAGCTTGTACATCTGCCGGGTGCACTTCAAGTGAGCCTTTTCTAGGTCAGACTCTGCAGGCAGCGCCTCAAGGTAATTAAAAATACCCACGATTTGGTAGAAGACCTTTTCCTGTGGCAGTTTTAAGTAAACTCTCTGAACTCTTTTATAACAAACAAGGAAGACGGCGTAAAGCCAGTAGGTAAGAAAGAAAATAAAATTCTGGGTCTCCATTCTTCGAGTTTGGGTCAACTGTAAGCCTTCCAAGTTAATGCTCACTTTGCATTCTTTAAACCTTTTCGATTTAGTGTTAAATCGAAGTTATTATTATTCTAGACTTGGATATGAAATTCCTCCAAAAATCAAAAGTTAGGTATTTCTGGAGTTCCTAGTATAATAAGCACCAGCTGGCATTGACCAAAATACCCACTGCCCTCTAGACCTTGCAATCAGGTAGAAGTGTATAGGACAGGTACCCAAACCTATAGGAAGAGGGAGAATCCAAAAGGTGATGTTCCGAAAGAACAGGTGACAGAATGCTCAGGTGAAGCTGAGGAGGGAGTGATGACAACCTGTCCAGACATGCAGTGACATCTCAGGGAGCAGGTGATGGCTGAGAGGACCACAAGGAATAAGGATGTTGACAAGTGAACAGTGGAAGGACTGTACAAACATGGCTTGAGGGAATGTAAAGTGGGGCCGTCACTGTGGAAAGCAAATTAACAAAATCTGTCCATTTTGAAATGTTAATTCCCTGTGACATAGCAGTTTTCTTTTAATGATCTATGCCAGAAAATGACTTTTCCACAACTGCACAAGGAGGCCTGTACTGGGGTATGTATTGAACCGTAATTTGTTTGTCTAATGCAACATATTAGAAGCAACTTAAATGTGAGTGCAGGAGTTGCTAAATAATTTCGGGTATTTCGGGTATACTTACATTGTGGAATTGTATGCTTCAGTTTAAAAGAATGAGATGAGCCTGGCCAGTGTAGCTTCATCAACCCACAAACTGGTTCGATTCCTGGTCAGGGCACATGCCAGGGTTGTGGGCTTGATCCCCAGTAGGGGGTATGAGGAGGCAGCCAATTGATGTTCCTATCTCATCAATATTTCTATCTCTCCCCCTCTTTCTTTCTCTCTCTCAAATAATCAATGAAATCATTTAAAATATTTTTGAACAAATGAAAAGATCTGCACATATAAAGAAGTTATAGAACTACATTAATATATTGTATTTTAAGTACAAGAAGCACACATATAAAATCATATTTATTTCTATACATGAATGCATAGACAAATTCTGGGAGCATACACACCCATCTGATAACAATGGTTACCTGTGGATTGAGGACTGGGGTGGGTGTTATCATTTACTTTTGAGAGAAAAACATGCTCAGAAGCTTGGGCTAGTGATTAACTAATTATTTTTTAAACTTTATTATCTGCCTGTTCTGCACGTGGGGAAATAGAGGCATAAATAAATTTCTGAACCGAAGTATGATGTTAACTACCATCATAGAGTCCTGAACTGCCTGTCCATTACTCTGCTAATGAAAGGGATTGTTGTACCTCAGAATATTAGACCTGAACTTCCTACCAGTAAATGGGGAATAAAATGGAAAATTCCACGTAGGGACATATGGCTCCTCACCAGGAATTCACTAATGATGTTTTCTATATAAAGAATGCTTCATGTCAAAAAGCTTAGTGTTCCTTTGAAAGGAAGAAACCAGCAGTGGATTTTTTGGAAAGGTAAACTATCAAATGGATACTCTGATGATAATGGATAATATCTGAAGGATCTACCAGCCACTTTTGGCTGAAACTCAAGCCTGATAAAATAACAGGGTCTCTTCCTCCGGTTTACTCATGAAATCCATACATTTAAATTCTTAGAAGATAAGTGTCTATTTTCCCACAAACCCAACAGCATTTCTTTTGAAAGGACTCAGATTTCGTGACTTAAAAATTATAGCTTTCAACAGCGCAGGGGAGTGTGAGCTGAGAAATGCTATCCTTGACTTCCTTTTTCTTTAACTTTATGCACCTTTCCTTGAACACAAATAGCTGTGCAAAGGAGTAATAAACGGAATGGGCTTTCCCGCACAGGAGAAACAATGGATTTAGAATCCATTTTCTGGCTGCATAAGTGCCATTTGTGAATAACTTGTATGTGAAATAAATGTAGTCGGCGTGTTTAACTGGGGAGTTGTAGGGAAACCAATCATCAGCAGCATTAAGTTCTGTTGTTGTACTATAAAGTGGAAACAAACACATCATCTTAAATTAATAACCCAAACACCATTATAAAATGCCTATTGGTGCAAATTAGACATAGATTGAAGGTCTAACGTTTGAGTGTCCTAAGTGGATATGGAGAGAAATAAAAGAAGCATTTGTTCAGAGCCACCCTCAGCTCCTCTCACTTCTCATTTTCAATCTAAAAAAAAAAAAAAGAAGAAAAGTGAATGTACATCATGACCTCATTGATCAGTTGGACATAATTCTCTACAATTCTGCCCTCATAGAAAATTCCTTTAGTCAAACAGTGGGGTGAATTTGAATTGCTCCTTTCTTTTTAGAATGGCCCAACACTGAAAATGACACAACATTGGGTAGAATGCCAAATGAACAAATTAACAAATAGTACATAGTCCGGATGTCACTGCCTCCCTGACATCATCTAATAGAAAACTGGTTCCCCTCACCTTCTTCCAGGGGGGAAGAAAAAAAGCCAATCCACAACAAATATGGGATTTTTCTATCGGAATGAAGATGTTTAGGGGCATGAGAGTGGGTAACATTACATGGCACTCAAGATGAATTTCAAAGGAATCCAGTAGACATCTTCCTTTTTTGGTGGTTATGATGTCAAGAGACACCCACCAAGGCTTCCTTCTGTAATTTCGCTCTTGTCCTCTCCGCTAGCTTACCCACTCAAGGCAGTTTCCCTCATGCCCATGCATTTTCTTCCCTTGAGCTGCTTATCTCAGCCCTTCTATTATGTAGAATAGGTTTTCTGCTGCCACCTGAGACTCAGGCTCAGAGAGGGACAGATTCTCCATCTGGGACTCATTAAGACTTCTCACCAAAGGTGGTCTCACTCTCTCAACGATTTCTTGCAGCTGCCAAGAGAACACTGTCTCCATATCATTATAGAAATAAAAACATAGCCCTTGGTCTTTCATATTTCAGGTTCCTCTTATAAACCAAACCAGTGGACACAGGGTTGTTGCCAACATGAGCAGAGCTTGTACAAATACGAAACTCAGCTTTTACCTAGAACATGACGCAAACCCAAAATGTGGCTTCATTTTATTTCATTACTCCATATCCACATGCTGTCTTGATTGGGTTAAACTGGAAGCTAAGAAATATTATTTTTTATATCTTGCTGATTTTTAGTACATCCCTTCAAGGTGACTTAAGAGTTGACTGTGGGAAGAAGATTATGAATGAACTTTTGTACTTTCTCTTAAATAAACAAATTAATGCATATCATGTTAAAGTCAGAACTCGAATTAGTTGGTTGAGTCATCTAGCTGCCATTGGCAGGGAAACTCAGAAAAAAGAACATACACTGTGATTTGTGGATTTGTCCAAGTATCTAACGTAGAGCAAGCTTTCAGAACAAAATGAACTACTTTCTTCTCAGGAACAAGTTGTTCCTTAGACAATCAGTACGTCTGAGCCATTTTGAAATCACTCTAAATAAATTGCATTTGAATTTCCTGAAAATTTTTCTTTAAAAGTTTCACCATCTTACCTGTAACTGAGTAACTAACACAGGAGATACAATCAAGCAAAAACTACTCATTAAAGGAACCTAATATTGAACTGGGTTTTTAAAAGCTGAAGAAGAGGGTGACAGTGTCCCTTAGAACATACGTAGGTGACAACATGAAGTGGTGGGATTGAGCTTTCTCGTCATGAGTTTCTCTACCAGTATGTTTATACGTCCATAAGAGTACTTGGATGTTTGACCTGGAATGACAGTTCTTTGTGCACATATTTTACCCTTTAAACAGAATGGTAGACTCCTTAAAGGAATGAGCCACGTCTTCGTCGTCCCTGTAATTGCTGGAACTGCCTGGAGTGCTTAGCATAGTAATTTACAGGAGAGCTATTTCCAACAAATGTATTCATTCAGCATTCATTAGGCATTGTGCTATCTACAAAGACTGACATATAACACAGGGGAGACCCATAGAGCAAACTGTACTGACACAGTAGAAAGAAGTAAACTGTATGATTGTAACAACATGAAGATAATGATAACATCAAAGAAAGAAGAGGAATATGATGCTAGGGGTGTTCAGAGGGAAATAGAAATGGGCATATGATAGAGAGGAACTAGGTTGGGATCATTTTATAGGATTAAAGTTAGAGTTAGGGAAGGGGGGTTAATTAAGACCTCCCTGACAAGGGAATATTTACACACATTGTTGAACTGTGAAGTTCAAATGCAAAAATATCACGGTGTCATGAGCAAAGTGTTCCAGGCAGAGGGAATGGAAGTGCAGAAGCCCAGAGGTGGGAAAGAACTGGAAACGTCTGGGGATAAAGGAGTCTTTTGTGGATGGAGAGAAGAGTGCCTGGTAGGCCAGAGCCAGAAAAATGTAGTGCCACCCAGGCTAGCATAAGGAGTTGAAATTATGTGAATCATTTTAAAAGCGTTATATATTTTATAAAGGTTGCATTGGCCTGACTGGCATGGCTCAGTGGTTGAGTGTTGACCTATGAACCAGGAGGTCACGGTTCGACTCCCAGTCAGGCCACATGCCTGGGTTGTGGGCTCGATCCCCAGTGGGGGTTGTGCAGGAGGCAGCTGATCAATGATTCTCTCTCATCATTGATGTTTTTACCTATCTCCTTCCTTTACTTTTGAAATCAATAAAAATCTATTTTTTAAAATGATTGCATTGGCGTGCATATATATACACATATATTTACATATGTGTATATATATGCCTATAGAGAGAGAGGGAGAATGCACTTTTATAAATATTAAAATGAAATATGGCAGTAAAAATATAGAGAATGATATGCATTCAGGGTAGATAACCTGCAAGACTTGATGATAGATTGCATTTGAGGGTGGGAAAAGTGAAAGCCTCCACAATAAATTTTTTGGCCTAATAGACGGACAACATTGGGAAATGAGTAGATTGTAGACAGGAAAAGCCAGAGTTCCATTTTGGATGTTTGAAGTTTTCTATGTGTAATTAGTCATCCAAATGGAGGTGTCAAGTAGACAGTTAGATTCATGAGACTGAAGCTGGGGAGAGAGTTTCAGCCTCATGATTGGCACTTGGGTGTGTTCAGCATGCAGATGATCCAGAAAATGGAGACTGCGTGGAGATCACGTAGAAAGTGAGTGTGGGAAAGAGGAGAGGAAGGGAGGGAAGAGGAAAGACGATGACCTAGGTCTCTGAGGACTGAGCCACTTTGAGGTTCAGTAGGGGAGACGGAGCCTGTGGGGCTGGAGGGAGTGGCGGAGAGAAAGGAGGAAAAGAAACAGCACATGGCGTCAGAGAGGCAAAGAGAAAGTAGGCTTATTTGGTGACGTGGGTAATTCAGGTAAATACTAGGTTATGTTGCTTTCACATATTCCCTCAGGTCTTGATTACATTCAGAGTAACAGCCATGTCAGAGAAGTTTCCCATCCCTACTCGGATGACATTCACTTCTTAAGGGCAATTCAAAAATAAAATAAAGCCATATATATACTATTTATTTCACCTCCAAAGTAAAAATATCTTCTCATTTGCCATGAGATTTGTTTTATCAACAGATAAGAGCATCCGAGCATGCTATGACATTGATGAGATGTGTATTGTATCCTAACACTGAACCCTCATTGTGTTATTTTTGCCAGGCGTGTGGGCGACACCTCGACACATTATCATCAATTCTACAGCTGTGGAATTACACTGGAGGCCGCCGGAAAGGCCCAACGGCCTCATTTCTCGGTATCAGCTGATTCGTAATGGGACCTCGGTTTTCCTGGGGGGCAGCGAGGACCAGCATTTCACTGATCAAAACCTGGCGCCCAACAGCAGGTAAACTAAGAGAAGACTTTACCAATCAAACAGAGTTTCAGATTTTTCAGGGTTGAAAAGAGTGTATCTCCCACTGAAACAATATTCAATTAATTAGTTAATCTCCTCATTCATTCGCCATTGAATAGCTGATGAGATCATTGAATCCATTTCAGATGTCAATGATCCAAGAGCTGGCTCATTATGTTAGTCTTCAGGATACACAAAATTCCTTAAAAATCTTCTAGATGACTTGAAAGCATGAGAATTTTTAAGTAGATAAAAAACACAAAGTATTAAACCTTAAAAATTATCATATCTTCAAATTATGCATTCCTAAACTAGCACTAAAAGAAATTTAAAGAGTTTTGTTTTAAGTCAACTACCTTTTCTTCTGATACAATGTTTTCTCTACTTGCTACACTCTCTATAGACCTGGGTGGTTTTAGGGGGGAAATCCATATTTGCAATTCATTTCTCAGCAGAGACAAGATATATTTTAGATCAACAGATGTTCTATTGCAGAGAATAAAGATCAATTTAGTTTTATTGTAGAGAATGGCAGATCAATTTAGAAACATCTTCCTCTAAACGTATTTCCCTGAACTCTAACCCATTTAAAAATGGGGAAGATTAATTGGAATCCTCCACAGTGTACTGGCACACTCCAAGGTGCTCCTGAAATCTTGAAGAAAAGCCATGGATTGCTAGAGGGTTAAAAATAAAGTGGCTCAGTGGTTAAGTGTCACCCTATGAACGAGGAGGACACAGTTCCATTCCAGGTCAGGGCACATGCCCAGGTTGCAGGCTTGATCCCCAGTGTGGGACGTGCAGGAAGCAGCCGATCAATGATTCTCATCACTGATGTTTCTATTTCTCTCTCCCTCTCCCTTCCTCTCTGAAATCAATAAAAATATATTATTTAAAATAAAGTGGGGAGGGACAGAAATAGTGATTACCTGCAGGCAGTCCTGCCTGTGCTAAACAAACTACCTAGTCTGTAGCGCAGTTTCTAAACCGAACAAGGAGTTTGCAGGTTGCCACAAATTTAGGACTAAGCCGTGGGTAGAAAAACCGGGAACCCTTGTTCAGTCCTCTCGTACTTTGCCTTACAGCATGTTTTGTTTTCTGATTTAGATACATTTACAAGTTGGAAGCCACAACTGGAGGCGGCAGCAGTTTTAGTGATGAGTACCTTGTACAAACACCTCTCCTGACACCAGAAGAAATCCATGCTCCATACAATATCACTGTGATTGGGCCTTATTCTGTGTTCGTAGCCTGGACCCCACCAGGTAAATAAATAGTGTGTGTGTGTGTGTGTGTGTGAAACATTTTAGAGGACATTAATTGCAAGTAAGGATTTTATGTATGTGAATTTAGGAACTCATGTTTCCTGAATAATATAAACAAAATAATCCAAGCCGTACTTTTGCAGCTATGCATGTATAAGTTACATATGCATGCCTACATATAGCTAGATAGAGAGATATATAGATACCCAGATATATGTTATTCTATCAAAATAATACTTTATTTCAAGTACCAGAGCCTAAAAATGTCTGCTTCTTCACACGTATATCACTGCACTGATTTCTAGTTTCTCGGAATAGCAGCGCTGGCTTGCGACCTTCGGGACCTTCGGCACATTGCTCCTTGGCATTTTGATAATTCAATCGTGTTTTCATGCCACAGAGTAAAATGAGGCCCAACAGAGCCCGTCTGGCACCAGATCACCCTATTGACTGGCTGGTTCTCAGACTCAGACCAGGGTCCTCTACTAACCAGACTCTCAGAGAGCCATGTGACCAGGGAGGCCCCTGGCTCACCACGTCACCTGCGCTTTTAACATTATCACACGCATAAGTGGCCATTGATCATCTGAAGACTTCCCACTTAGTAAGGATTTGGAAACCTCTTTCTTTTAAGACACCCAAGTGGCAGAGGGGGGTGGTGGATGAGAAAACGAGGATTCAGATCCCAGCAATGCCACCTATTAGCTGACCTCAAACAGCCATTTGTTCTCTCTCGGTCTGTCACCCCATCTGTAAAATGGAGAAAATGGCAGTTCCTGCATGGATAGAGTCGTTATAAAGACCGAATGAGGTAATAGATATAATTCACATTATCTGGTGAAATATTCTAGTTAGTGACAGTGATTTTCAGATAATTATTTTTGCCTTTGGTTACTCACTTTTTAAAAATGTATTTGCTCCAACATTTGCTAGGTCCCAAGGCCCCTATTGTGACTATAAAACAGCAAGAGTGGGTTAGTCCATTTTTAAGATTTCTTTCGTATTTCCCCGTATTTTGCCATTTTTTGTTTGAGTTCAACATCCTACATCTGCGTTTAATGAAAAATGTTTCCATTTAGAAAGGGATCATTGTGACATATAATACATCTTTTGCTTCTTTAATAGAATCTTAACTCTTGTCTACCACAAGCTTTGCAGAAATTGCTCATTCCAACCCAGCCCTGGAGCTATTGCAGAAAAGGTTTACACACTAACTCTGCCCGTGTAACCAATGGTTAATAAATCTATAATATCCAGACCTGTCAATCTTTTAGTTTCAGATGCACAAAATCCATTACAGAAACCCTGTAATATATGGAAAGATTAAAATCTTAAATTACACTCTTTTCCCAGTGCCTAGAAGGATTTCGAACTCAGTAAACAGGCAGGTGATTTTGACTCGTGTATAATCTGCGGTTGATTTTATTGGGAAGTACCTCATGCTGTGTTTTGATTGGGATAATAAAAATATTTTTCTGTTCCTGGATTGTCACAAATATATATTTTAAGCAGGAAGAAAACAACCCAGTAATGACTGGGAGCTGTTTATTTGCTCACAATCAGGAGCTCTGTGGGTATAGATCAGATCCCCCTGCCATTACAAGATATTACATCATAGGCAGAGCTGAGAGATGGGCACAGCCATCCCTACCTGCAGTTACTCAGCCTGAATGAGCATAAGAATCACCTGGAGAGCCCAATTGGCATGGCTCAGTGGTTGAGCATCGACCTATGAGTCAGGAGGTCACGGTTCGATTCCCGGTCAAGGGCACATGCCCGGGTCTTGGGCTCGATCCCCAGTAGGGAGTGTGTAGGAGGCAGCCAGTCAATGATTTTCTCTCATCATTGATTTTTCTATCTCTCCCTCTCCCTTCGTCTCTGAAATCAATAAAAATATTTTTTTTAAAAAGTTCTTAGATGGAATCGAGGAAGCTAAACCTTTCTTAAAGGTCCCACAAGATTAGGGACTATGAATCACCCACACCCAGTAAAACTAATTCTCCGAAAACACAAATCAAACCAGTGTCCTTTGAATGCCCAAAGTGAAAATAGTGGGAAAATTAACTAGGTGGGGTTTTTTTTACGTGTATTTTGGTTTGGGGTCTGAATGGACTGAGGGACCTCACACATGCTCAGACAACAAAGTCAAGGTGGTTGGTTGGCTAGAGAGAAATACCTAGGCCATTAAGTGGGTTTTCAGTTTACAAATATGTTGATATTTCTTTCTGTGAAAAAGAGATGAAATGCCTACTCTGCATTGCCATTCTCTGAAGTCAGCGAGGCAGCGTTGCAAAACATCTAGTAGGCACTAGATCCATGCTGGCCATTAATTACTATTCAAATCTATAGATGATGTAGACCAGGTTGGTTTATTCCCAAACATGTCCTCCCACCTCTCACCAGCTCTGAACCTTGGGGTCAGGACTCGCACATTGATATGAAAGAGATCAGAGGACCCACGCTACCTTAGTGGGTGAAAATGTATAGAAAATGAGGAAGCAAATTGCTTCATGGTACACAAATGGTTTGCTCAGAATAATGGAGACAGATCTCCCTGCTGTTTGAGAATCTAAACATGCAAAATTATTTAAGCTCTGGATGTAGTGATGAGCCCTTCTCATTTATCAAGGTGATGACTATATTTTGAACTCTGCTAGCCCTAATCATGTTCTAATTAACAATGTCATCGCATGTAGCAGGCACTTTTTCTCCCTAAAGATGGTGAGTTATTTAGGCTTAACACATAATGTCAGAATACTTGTGCTTTTCCTTCCACATGTATCGCTGAGTCCATTAAAGAAAAGAATTGGCAACAATTCTTCCACTGAGAAATTTCAATTAGTATTGCTTAGGAATATAAATGTTTTTTATTAACCAAGATTTGATTAAAGGGTAGCTAGCCACAGTGTGGCCTTTCTGTAGACCCCGGACCACTTGGCGTTCTCCGTGGTCGGCAAACTGCGGCTCACGAGCCACATGCGGCTCTTTGGCCCCTTGAGTGTGGCTCTTCCTAAGCCTTAGGAGTGCCCTAATTAAGTTAATAACAGTGTACCCACCTATATAGTTGAAGTTTAAAAAATTTGGCTCTCAAAAGAAATTTCAGTCGTTGTACTGTTGATATTTGGCTGTTGACTAATGAGTTTGCCAACTACTGTGTTAGATCATCGGCTGCAGTGTACTAGGCATTAGATCAGATACTGTCCACTTAAAGGGAAAATGGGCATTCAGATTTCTAAGAATCCATGTTGCATTAAATGGGATGATTCAACATTGGCAAGGGTTTCACTTATCACCAAGTGACCGTGAGTTTCAGGAGAAATGTAGAACTTACATTAATGATTTTTGGTTTATTTGCATATTTTTATTAGAACGCTTAAGTTCTCTTTTAGCAAATTCCAATTATAGAACACCGTGTTTTCAAATATAGTGACCATGTTATGCATTAGATCCTCTGACCTTATTCATCTTATAATTGAAGGGTTGCACCCTTCCGTTTGTGTTTCTTTTTCTGAAAAATGTTTCTCCATGTCCTTTATCCATTTTTTAAGTTGGATTATTTTTATTTGTTTGTTTGCTTGCTTTTGTTGTTGCTGTTTTTGCTATTGAGTTGTATGAGTTCCTTGTATACTTGGATATTTAACCCTTTATCATGTAAGTAGCTTATATGTATTTTCTCCTATTTCATAGTCTGCCTTTTCATTTTGTTGGTGGTTTCCTTTACTGTACAGAAGCTTTTTAGTTTGCTGTAGTCCCACTTGTTTACTTTGCTTTTGTTGCCTTTGCTTTGGGTGTTTAACTAAATGTATCTTACTTTATTGAGTGCTAATATGTACTGGGCATTTTTGTACAAGATTAACACATATTATTTCAGGTAATGCTCAGTGCATCTTGTAGTGGCCTATGGTCTTCCCTACATTACTAATGAGGAAAGTCAGTGTAGATGTGATGAGCTGTTTTTCTTGGTTGGTGACATCGGTGTCAGAGCTGAATCACAGTGAGTCTCACTCCAAATTCTGTGGTCACAGCCACTGTGCTATATTTTCTCACTATTTTTCGGTGTAAACAGTGCGGGGAGTAAATGATTCTCTCTGCACTCTACTCTGATACGGATCAAAAGCTCACAGACTTTGCTGTAGGTATCGCACATATGAATGAGGGCCAAGTAGCTCAAGGGTAGTGCACCAGCAGCCCAGCAGGGTCACTGCGCTTGTAGCTTCGTCTTCATGGATGCAGTTCATTTGCCTTTGGATGGATTAATTCATCCATTCATTGTCACTGACATGAGAATCTTTCCTGAGCCCCACCCACAGGGAAGGCGTGATTCTGGACACTGTGAGGGTTATAGAGAATGAGACGTTGTCCCTCCTGCCAGGAACGCTGCCATGTAATAGGACAGAGTGCATAAGGTGACAACGATCACTCTAACTATGGATGTGTGTCTCACTTTCACACCCCCAAAAGGACATAGCCACGCTATTCCTACCTGGACCAAGGAGAATTTAGGCTGATTTCTTAAAAGCAGTATGTTAAGTGCAACTGACGTTTTGAAGCGAATGAGGCTATCAAGCTGAATTAATAGTTTCCCTGTTAGAATTGTTCCTGCTCCAGCTCCTAAAAAAATATATATTTTTTAAAGATTGATTGACTCGTCCCATTGTAAAGTACACACCTGCTGTGAAATGAAACCACAGAGAGAGAGAAAAGTGGAATAATTTAACTTTTGTATTTGTAAAGGTAATCAGGGTTTTTCTGATTACATCTTAACTTCATAAATGTTAAATAACCTATCAGCATCTAGTTGTTGTAAATTATGAAAGGGGGCCCTGCAAGGAATATTAAGCACCGGGCCCCTTGTTCTTTAGCGAGCGGGGAAATGGGCTGCGGCAGCCTGTCACCGGGCGACGGGCAGCTTTGACACGGAATAACGCAGCTGCCGTTTGCACTTAGGGGAAATTGGCTCACTCAGGTTTCCACTGCTCCTCCCGGTCTGACATAAATGTAGGAACTCGGGGGCCAACCCGGTCTCGGGGCTTCCCAGCTGACTCTCACAAACATGCCCACTTCATCCCAGTTAGCCAGCGGAATACCAGGGGGCCGGGCCAGCTCAGACTCCTTGCAGATGGCACGGGCTTGGCGGGGACACAGGGGGGCTGTCATGTCACCGTCCTGGAGGTTGTGACTGGGGAGGGGCCTCGTTCCTGCACGTGTGTCAGTGTTTGACAGGCTCGCAGCGTCCAGGGGCATTTTCTGCCTCCGCCCCACCTCGGTGGACGCGAAGGGCATTTGCTTTTGATTAGCCAAGACGTGAAAAGTGTCTTTGCAGGTTCATGCTTTGGCTAGCCGTGTTTAAACCTAGATCAAGACTGTGCCTTGCCCAGCCAGTGGTGCTCAGTGGGTTCGGCATCGTCAAGTGCACCAGGAGGTCGCTGGTTAGATTCCCTGCCCTGGTTGCAGGCTCGATCCCCAGTAGTGGGTGTGCAGGACGCTTTACATGTAAAATGTAAAAGAGCCCTAGCCAGTTTGGCTCAGTGGATAGAGCGATGGCCTGTGGACCGAAGGGTCCCAGGTTCGATTCCAGTCAAGGGCACGTACCTCAGTTGCAGGCTCCTCCCTAACCCAGGCCCTGGTCAGGGCATGTGTAGGAGGCAACTAGTCGATGTGTGTCTCTCACATTGATGTTCCTCTCTGTCTTTCCCTTTCTCTTCCACTCTCTCAAATCAATGGGAAAATACCCTCGGGTGAGGATTAAAATGTAAAAGGTGGTTTAACAAGGAGGTTCTGCATTTAAAGTGAAAATTCTCCGTCTCCGTGCAGCCCAGTCCAGCACTTTTCCAAAGGAAGCAAGTGACCAGTCCTTTGCCTATGATCAGTGTTTCCTTCAGAGACTCCTATTTTTATCTGTTCCACAAGTCCCCTCGCAGCTCTGGTTTGTAGCAGCTCTTGTGCCGTTTGCATACTGAGGCTATAGCTACCAGAAGCAAAACCACATTGCGTTCTTCAGACCCCGTCTCGTGGGTTGAGTCCTGTGTTGTCGATTTCATTGTTTCTACAACAATGTTAAACTTAGGTACTGCAAAGGTGAATCATTAAACCAATAAACGTTATGATTGTCAGATCAGTGAGAAAACTTCATGGGAAAACTTACCCTGTTCCTCATTCAAGGCCCATTCCTCCCCCTAAGCCAGTGTGTATGTTGAGCGCGATCAAATAAAGCTTACAGACATTCAATCAGATGACTGTATTGTGAAGAGGCGCACATGACAAGACCTCCTTTCGTGGGGATGTATTGTGAAAAATGACAGTTTTCAAACCCAAATTTCATATGTATTCAGACCCGTAAGTCTCACTGACAGAGTGGACTGTCCTGACTCCATAATTAATGCACTGGGGATTCTCTAGGTAGGCTCTGATTTGGATACTTTATGGGCTATTATGTCAAAGATCCGTGTCAGACTGGATGCGTACACAATGCCTACAGAAAAATTATTGTCACAAGCGAAACTGGTGGGGAGATATATATATATATATATATATATATATATATATATATATATATATATATATATATATATATACCTTAAGAGTAAGCCTAGGAAAAGCCGATGACACCATTTCTAATTGCCTTGTACTTTTTAAGAAGTGAAATGTGCTTTGTATTTATTTGCCTGTAGAGTATCTCTCTGAAAAGAACTATTATACTTCATTTGTTTTTTTAAATGATGATGCTCATTTCTTACTTAGGAATATGCATTCTAGTATTTCCCAGTTTACGTTGCATGCCGTTATTAATTGCTATATTAAGCAATAATATGCCTTTATGTTATAAAAGTTTAAATATATGTTGTTCTTAAGAGATAGACATTTATTGACCATTCTGTGCAGCGTACACATGTTTTTTTTCTCTCTCTCTCTCTCTCAAGGGATACTGATCCCCCAGATGCCCGTGGAATACAGTGTCCTACTCGGTGCTGGCAGCATGGCACCTGTCACCTCCACTGTGGGTCAGCGTCAGTCCGTCCTGGTGGGAAATTTGGCTCCATTTACACCGTATGAGATAAGGATACAAGCGTGTCAAAATGGTGAATGTCTTTCAGACACTTGTTCTGGGCTATTATAAAAAAAAAAAAAAAGATTTTATATATTAAAAAAAAAGAAGGGATAGATTCTCAATTCAAATACAAAGGCTAACATTTCATTTCTCATTTGTCCTGAGCTATTTACCCAGAAAAATCAGCGCCTGGTATTGAGTGGAGCATTATGCATTTCTGCACATTAAATCATGAATATTTAAATATAGAATTAAAAGAGTGGTTTTGCAAAGTCTTGTTTTATCAGGCCCTTGAAAGGAAAAACACCTGCACCGCACAGGGGGATCGCTGGTAGTTATAAGACAAGTCGGGTATTACAAAAATCGCATGGGCAATGTGGTCACCTTGGTTCTGTTTAAATTTTATTCGGGAGGGGCTGGTGGGAAAGGGGGCATTATTTAGAAGTTGAGTTATACTCAAATGAATCGTAGATATTTTAAGGCCCTTCCCTGACCCCTATCTTATGTACATAACCTGTCACCTTGAGTAGTGTGGCTTAGACTAGTGGTCAATGAAGTCATCTGCCTCTCTCACTCTTAAATGTTCTATATTATATAACACCCAATTGCTAAGAAAAGGAAAAATGTAACTCATATTGGTGTACTTCATCTTATGTTAAAGAAATGTTGAATATAAGACTGTGCTACATGTCCCATAGGAACTTCTGGGATTTTTTGTTTGTTTGTTTTAAATATATTTTATTGATTTCAAAGAGGAAGGGAGAGGGATAGAGAGAGAGAAGCATCAATGATGCGAGAGACTCATTGATTGGCTGCCTCTTGCACAACCAGGGCATGTGCCGTTGACCGGAATCGAACCCGGAACCCTTCAGTCCCGAGGCCGATGCTCTGTCACTGAGCCAAACAGGTTAGGGCGGAACTTCTGTTTTTTGGTTTTGTTTTCATTTTTGTTTTGTCTTGTTTTTTAATTCACTGCAGTGACTTTGGTTAATACGATCATATGTTTCAGGTGTACAGTTCTCTGACACATCACCTGTATATGGCATTGTGTGCTCCCCACCCCAAGTCAAGTCTCCTTCCATCACCAGTTATTCCCCCTTAACCTTCTTCTACTTCCTCCACCCCCTTTCCCTCTGGTAATCACCAGACTGTTGTCTGTGTCTCTGAGTTTTTCTTTGCTTAATCCCTTCCCCTTTTGCATTCAGCCCCCAGGCCCCTCGCCTCTGGCAGCTGTCAGCCTGTTGTCTGTGCCTGTGAGTCTGTTTCTATTTTGTTAGTTTATTTTGTTCGTCAGGTGAGTACTAGTTCCGTAGAGTTGGTTAGGACAAGGGGGTCAGTGATTTTGCTCTCCTTTCATTCTGAAAGTGTGACTCAGTTTGCCCACTTCTCTGTGCAGACCAGACCAAGGCCTTTCGGTTTGAAGGGTATTGCTGTCCCCGATGTGGTCTTCAGCAAATCAACATGGAAATAGCTTTTCATTAATGTTCCCTTGATTTACATATAAAATCAACTTCTCCTCTCTGGGTCCCTCCATCTAGGCTATGAAGAACCAATATCCTTCAAGTTAATTGTTTGATTCCTGTGTGTTGAGAGATGGTCATTCTTTTAAAATACTGGCAAAAAATGATTAAGAGCATAGAAGATGTGTAGATCACAACTTAAGAAATTAAGCATAAGAAAGAAAAAAAATTAAACACATTATCGCTTTGTTGCTAGGACTATGATGAACTAGAGCAGCGGTTCTCAACCTGTGGGTCGCGACCCCTTTAGGGGTCGAACGACCCTTTCACAGGTGTCGCCTAAGACCATCGGAAAACACATATATAATTACATATTGGTTTTGTGATTAATTACTATGCTTTAATTATGTTCAATCTGTAACAATGAAAATACATCCTGCATATCAGATATTTACATTATGATTCATAACAGTAGCAAAATTACAGCTATGAAGTAGCAACGAAAATAATTTTATGGTTGGGTCACAACATGAGGAACTGTATTAAAGGGTCGTGGCATCAGGAAGGTTGAGAACCACTGAACTAGAGGAACCTCAATTCAGATGAGCATAAGCTTTCTTGCCTATGCCTCTATAAAGATGTGGTTAATTAATTACTGAATCTTCCAAAAATGATTCTGTATTTCAATATTCAAATTCTGTAGAGGTTTACAGTACTCATCTAAAATATGTGTAGAAATGTGTATATGAAAGTTCAGATAAAATGATTTTCACGATAGCCTTACCCTTCTATATGCATATGTAAATCTTTTCCCTGCTTGGTAAGTTACTAAAGGTCTTGATATTTTTTTTCCAAGGAAGCTGTGGAGTGGGCAGTGGGACGTTGGTCAGAACATCAGAAGCAGCCCCAATGGATCTGAGCCCCCCTGTTCTTAGGGCGCTGGGGTCCACTCGCATAGAGGTTATGTGGATGCCGCCCAAAAAGCCAAACGGAGTCATCACCCACTACTTTATTCACAGGTAACATCGATTGTCATTGTTATGTTTAATTAAAAATGTGTGCCATTCCAGGACTGTAGAATCCGAGACGTCTTCTGTTTCCATAAGGGAAGGGGTGGGAACTGATGATTTGTGCAGCACCTACTGGGGACTAAGCTTGGGACTGGAAACATGGACACATTATCCGAGGGGGAAAGCCTCAGCCAGCACGTGCCAGCTTGGCCTGAGCCGGGTCTGAAAGAGGAGACCTCAGAGCCACATGCCCTCCCTCTGATGAAGGGGCAGAGCGTCCATCTAAGACAGGGAAGAGGTGTGCAGGGCAGATACGGCAGACATAGACCATTGGCAGATGAGATCCCCCTTCCAGAAGCAGGGCCTTACAGCAGGCATCAGACCACAGCGTGTTCCTTCTCAGATCCTCAGCCCAGGTCAACATCTTTCAGTCTCTCCTTTCAATGGCCTCACACCTTCCCTTGTGTGGGCCAGTGCCCTGGTCACATCATGAAACGTGGTTCGAGTCCCTCTGCCCCTTCAGACATTGAAACCCTTTGGTTCAGAGCAGTCTTCAGTGACCTGCCGAGGGTTTGTCAGAAAATAATGATGAGGGGAAAAAATATTCCTGCATTTCCGGTTGTACAGGTGGCATTGCCCAAAATGAGCAAGCCACATTGCTTCTCAGCAGAGGTTAATTTGAAGAATCATATTTCTTTTTTCAGTATGTTTTCATTGATTTAAGAGAGGAAGGGAGAGGGAGAGGAAGAGGGAGAGAGAAACATCAAGGATGGGAGAGAATCATGGATCGGCTGCCTCCTGCATGCCCCCCACTGGGGATCCAGCCCACAACCCGGGCTTGTGCCCTGAGCGGGAATCGAACCGTGACCTCCTGGTTCCTAGGTTGACGCTCAACCACTGAGCCATGCCGGCCGGGCTGAGGAGTCATAGTTCTGACTCACATGCACACGCACTTGTAAAGGCTTTCACGCTGAGCACCTTTGTGAGGCTCTAAGCTGGCCATCCTCTCGGAGTGGTTTGCTTTCATCCCCTTAATGCTAATTGCACGAGAGAACCACGTCCTGTTCCGTCCTGAATCCAGGGAAATAAAGTGTCTGCTCTAAACCGGGATGCGGCTCCAATCTGTCGGTTTTGTAAATAAAGCTCGTGATCAGGGCGGCTATTCCGCGGCAACTCCCGAGCAGGAAAACGGGGAACGGGATGCGGAAAGCCCCGCTTCGATGAAAAATACTGTAAATTGAATTTGACAGCGTTTGATGGCATTTGATTATTCTCGTCACAGGCAAACAATGATCTAAAGAGTAATATGCAGCGGAATGTGTTACTGCCTCGCCGGCTCAAAAGCAATAAACCTTCCCGCAATGTGACACAATCACTCCACAATCATAATTGTGGCCCGTGTGATGCCTCTGAGTACAGGGGAAGGGCACTGCCTGACACAGATACATTTTGTTTTTTATTTAAAGTGAAATGGAAATGGCGCACCGGGCCGCCAGATACAATCACTATACTCACCTCCATGGGCATGCATCACTCGGCGGTGATCCGGCCGAAGCCTAAATGTGCTTAGACAACAACAGTATCACATTTTTCTTAGGCAGCTGCGGAGAGAATCAGGAATCCGTAAGGACGGAAATAGAATGTAGACAGCACGTGCTTTCATCCTGGGACTGCGCGGCGCTCCTTATGTAGTTACGGCCACAAGCCTGCAGTATTTCTGGGGAGGTTACGGCTTGCAATTTCTGCTTCATCCTTTGCCGCCTCTGTCTTCTCGCCCCACCAAAGGAAACCCATTTAGCTCAACCCAAAGTCGGGGTTTGGCCTATGCAGATATTTTCATTAAATTGTAGGAAACCAATTTGCCAATCCCATTTTAAAAACCCGTGTCACTCTGTTCTCTGCAAACTCCCCCTCTCCCCCAATGATTTCTCCTCAGTAATTCCCTTTTTTAAAAAGTATATTTTTATTGATTTTTAGAGAGGAAGGGAGAGAGAGATAGAAACATCAATATGAGAGAGAAAGTCATTGATCAGCTGCCTCCTGCACGCCCCACACTGGGGATCAAACCCACAGCCTGGGCATGTGCCCTGACCAGGAATCAAACCATGACCTCCTGGCTCATAGGTCGATGCTCAGCCACTGCACCACACTGGCAGGGCAGTAATTCCCTTCTGTTGTTAGTGATATCGTCCTATGAAGTATCTGCCCCAATACAGAGATAGGATGTTTATGACTTTAAAAATCAATAACAGAACAGTAACCTGGTATGGACAAGGCTGTAACTGTGGTTGCTTCTGTTTACTAGTAGCTTTCCTGTTAATTTGATACAGTAGTTCCCCTTTATTGAAGGGGTATATATTTCAAGACACACACCCCACCCCCAGTGGATTCCTGAAACCACAGATAGTCACAAGCCCTATATATGATACATTTTTCCCTACATGGGCATGTACATACATAGTGATGTAAAGTTTAATTGATAAATTTGGTGCAGTAAGACAATAACAGCAGTAACTAATCAAGTAGAGCAATTATAACAATACTAGAGGCCCGATGCACGAAATTCGTGCAAGAGTAGGCCTTTCTTCCCCCAGCTGCTGGCACCTGCTTCCCTCTGGCACCTGGGACCCGGGCTTCCCTCACAGCCCTGGCTTCATCGGGAAGGTCACCGGAAGGATGTCTGGTCTAATTAGCATATTACACTTTTATTATTATAGATATTGTAATAAAACTTAGTCAATGAGGACTCTCTCCATCTCCCTCTTAAACTGTCTTACTGTCCTCACCTTTTTCACTTACAGGAGCGCTTTACGGCTTCTCCTGGTCATATCTGAGTTGGCAGCATCGCTCTTGCACTTTGGGGTCACTGTTAAGTAAAGTCAGGGTGACTCGAACACAAGCACTGTGGTCCCACGACAGTCCACCTGATAGCCTGGAGGCTAAGTGATTGACAGGCTGGAGGGAGCTCTTTAAAGGCTGTTCCAGTAAGACAGCATCGGTATGCGTCCCTGTTCAAGTACACAGTGCTCAGTATTAAAACTTATTTTTGTTTTTCCTTTTAGTGTTAAGCAAGATTAAATGAACTTTAGTTGGAAAAGTGTATTATTGAAGTATCTCCCAATGCGTTTAAGCATAGCACAGCCATTTGGCTACTCAGAGAGATCTTAAAATGTGATTTCTCTCCCCATAGAGAGCTCAAGAGGAAACACGTCCTGTTAGATGAACAGTTGAAGCCCAAATCTTAACTAAACTAGGAATAATTGTGGCCTGCCCAACCTCTTCTGTTCAGAGCTTATCAGACATAAGATATTCTGTTTTTAACACCACAGGTAAAATACCTCACCACAATATGAATTTATTAAGTATTCAATAGTGATAAGAAATTCTTAACCAGGCTGCATTCTTTCGTTGTATCAGTGAATAAAACTTGAGACTAACGTAATACTCAATCTCTTACATAGTATAGATTTTTTAAATTCACACTTTCAGGCCATTTTTTTAAGCATGTCAGTTTTATGACAACCATGGCTACACCTCAGTGTGGGAATTCACAAGAGTTTAATAAAAAATTAATTGAATTGTCCTAGGAAGGTTGAAGCCAGACAAAATGGGAAATGTTATCTCCCCATAGAAGCTCGTATATTCGCTTGCTGTATTACATTCCTAGCAAAAACCCTGGAAAACACTCCATGAGCAGAGACCTGGGCTGGGAGCCCTGTGGTCCATTAGAATGGACCCACCCAGTGACACCCCGGGTACCTGGTACCTGCCTCAAGTACAAAGGCCAGGCCCTGCAAACCTACACAGATTTAACCCATTGGAATTAATCATTAATTATAATTAATCCTTAATTATGAACAGAAGCAGTGTCCATAATGTCTACATTTTGGGGGGACACCCTGTATTTGCATGTGTAATTTAAAAAAAAAAAGTCTGGAAGTTAATACAAGAAAATGTGATTATGGGTAATGTTTCACTTTCTACGATTAACCAAATATATTTATACTAGAGGCCTGGTGCACGAAATTCATGCACGGTTAGAGTCCCGAGGCCTGGCTGGTGATCAGGGCTGATGAGGGCCTTCCTTCCCCTGGCTGCCAGCTGCCAGCTGGGGCCTTCCTTCATTCCACACCGCCCCCTGGTGGTCAGTGCATGTCATAGTGAGCAGTCCAACTCGCGGTTGGTCGAACTCCCAAGGGGACAGTTTGCATATTAGCCTTTTATTATATAGGATCTTTAAACCATGTTTTGAAAATGGCATTTGACCAGGCCTCCGGTGAACTCTTCCATCTGGTCTCCTTCCGTCATGACACGAGGAAGAGACTGTTGAAAAGTTGAATTGATACCAAAATCTCCTACAAATCCATGTCCTACTCTGTCTGCCCACCTGGCTTTGAAGTGTGCAGCTGTCCCTGACCGCCTGGGTTCCCTTTCAGACGTCCTGCTGGCTCTGACGAGGAGGCCCTGGTGTTTGTCTGGTCAGAAGGAGCCTTTGGATTTACCGATGCTGCGGGCACCCTGAGGCCGTTCACGCTCTACGAATACCAGGTCAGAGCCCAGAACTCCGGGGGCTCTGTGGAGAGTCTGTGGACCTCAGCACGGACACTGGAGGCCCCACCCCAAGGCCTGCCGGCGCCCTGGGCTCAGGCCACTGGTGCTCACTCGGTGCTGCTGAACTGGACGGAGCCAGGCTCTCCCAATGGCATCATCTCCCGGTACCACGTGGTCTACCAGGAGAGGCCGGAGGACCCCACGTTCAGCACCTCCCCCGTGCGTGCTTTCACAGTAGCGGTGAGTACTGAGAGCGATGGTAGACACCTAGGTTATCGGGTTAATATGCTGAGATTCTCTGTTTATATCTGACCTGTCATTTTTTTCACTTGGGGGTTAAATATATGAAAATCTTCCACATGTTAAAAGAAGCAATGTGGTCATGGGAATAATATACTGAACTGAATATAAGTGATATTGGAAACTAGTTTGCTGACCATGATTAACTCAAGCAAATATTTCCCTGATTTCCAAATCCACTAAATGTAAGTATTAAAGTTGTTTCTGTATATCTCGTGGGGATGAGGCTGAGATAAAATTAGATAGAAATTTAATTTTGTTTTCTTAAAGATCCAATTGTACCACATATCTATACCTCTATAGGTACACTGATATAGATAGATATAGGGATTATATGAATGGAACAGTATCACCCAGAATAGATAGATGTAGAGCTGGATATCTTTGGATAGATATAGATATGTGATGTGATTGGCTCTTTGAGGAAGAAGAAAATTAAACTTCCAGGTACAGCTACCTAGATGTGTAAATGTAGATATGGCTATCCCAGGCACCGTAGCTTAGCGGTGATTTTCTGGGTTGGCCCACCCTGGGCCATAACACAATTCAGCTCACCAGCTATCTCTTGGGGCTCCCTTTATGCCTGGCTTAGCCTGAGCTCCCATAGGAGATACAGAAACAGGAAGGTCCTTGTCAGGGAGCTTTCCAAGAGCAAGTGTTCAGCCTTTGTTAAAGGTGTCTAAAGAAGGGGGTTCTGCCACTAGAGTCCAGTCCCTCCCCGTCCGAGAAGCTGCTCCTTTCATCCCAGACAAATTCCTCTCCCCCGTAATGCAAGCCCACATCAGCAGCATGCCTTTTCTGTACACGGGCAACGGGTCTTTAGGGTCAGGGACAGATTATTGACGATTCACTCCAATTTGGCAAATAGTCATTGAGCACTATAGCCAATATGCCAATATTCAATTCTACACTCAACTCTGTGAAGTGGACCATGAGACTGGGTCCTTTTTTGGGCACAGCAGACACTGGGAAGACGATGAATAATCCAGGCGGAGGTACAGATTCTTCCTGCTGGGCATTTTGAGTCTTTACGTTTCTTTGCTTCTGAGTTTCTGCTGCTCGTGTTTTGATGATTCCCTTTTAAATCTTTCTCTGAGGGCCTTCCTGGCTCGGCTTGCTAACTTTTTTAACTAGGTAAACATCTTCCCTGTCTGCTTCCATTTCTGTGCCCGCCCTAGGAAATTTTTCAAGTCCTTGTCTATAGATGGTTTTGGCTGAAATTGTCCAAAGGAAGGAACTCTATTTTTGATTGGTGAGACACAGACTCAGTCCTCACAACTGCAGGATTACAATTCAGTCCGCAGACTTACAAGAGGAATCGCTAATTCCCCTTCCTTAGTCTCTTGCTTATTGAGGTCTCATCTCTGCTCGAGGTGCCACCAGTACGTTGCTGGTAGTGCCGTGCCATCACCAGCTTGTCCCAAAGTCCCCCCAGAGCTGTTTACAGACAGGTGGACGTTGCTGGGAGCGCCACATAAGACAGATGCGGCGGATGCATGAGTCCTCCGATGGTGGCAGTGGATGGAGAACTGGCAGTGGGGGTCCTCCACGGGGGTGGAGAGCATATGTGCTGGCAGGAGCAGGAGCAGCAGCAGCAGCAGCCGAGGCAGCAGGAGAGGAGAGATGGAAAGAGTGTGGGTTTGAATGTATCACCAGCTTCTCTCCCAACCTCCCGAAGTTTCATCTCCTTTTGGGCCTACGTCGGTCCTTCTAAGGGGAAAAGAGAGAGCTCTGGATTGTTAGGGTCTCTGAACCAATGCCCATCACCACCGAAAACAAGCTTTAGGCAGAAGTCCTCAAACTCCCTTCCCAGTTGCTCGGTGATGAATTGTGCGGTGTCAGGAGAGAGGCTGCACGTAGCCTCGCTTGGCACGCGAGCTTTCCGTGGTGGTGTGTGCAGGGAACACGCCTGGCGAGGCTGGCCGCCCTGCTGCCACCGTTCCGATGGGTTTGCTTTTTCCTCCTGGCTCCCGCCATCATACTGGCAGAAATAACTTGGGATTTAAAGGCGAAGGTGGTTTACCTGTCAGTCTGTGCTCTAAGTGTATCCCTGCCAACCTCCTTCCTCCCAGGGTTGTAAAACATCAAGACCAGATCATACATTCGCCCAGTATCCAGAAGGATAGATGGTCCTTCGCCCTGTGCGTAGAATCAAGCATGCAGAGCTGAGGAGTAAGCGAGTCAGATGGGTCACTAAGAGTTGGCTTAGAATCTGGAAATAAAAACCAGAAATACAAACTCTAGTCTCTAGATTCTAGTTGCCAGACTCCCTTGCCCAATGTCATGGAGGAGGTATTCAAAATTTCCTCGTGTGGTCGTCTCAAATTCACCATTCAGTAGATGTGTTGTGGGGGAAATGAGATACTTCGCGATTGCCATATTATGGATAGTTTGTGAGTAAATTGGTTGGTTTATTTTTAATTTCATTTTTGTTTTGGTTTAGTATAATGTAAAGTATTATTGCTCTTTACACATGATCTTAAATTAGCTCTTAAAATGTGGTGGTTCTTGGCCTTTTCTCTCCAAATCCACTTATAAGACAGAAAAAAACGTTCTGGGAGGTCTGTCTATCTAGAAAAACCATCTTTCCAAAATAAAGAAAATGTGGTAATAAAAATAATTTCCATATATTTCTGTATCAGTTCTATAAGCTGAGATTTTTACATTTTATAGTATGAGATAACTGTGTCACCCATTCTTTTATATAAAAGATACAAAATATGGGTGGGTGAAGGTCACACAAAACCATGAATATTGGCTGGCACAACCCTTTTTTATTGTAATGAAATGTATTTGGCTTGACATTAACTTTTCACTTATTAGATTTATATTCTCTTTAACCTTTTTTTCTAATAATACCCTATCGATCACTAATAAATATTGGGGATCTACTTTTAACTCAATATCATTGGGGGCTGCGAAAAATAGATCCATGTAAGTCTTCTTAAACGTCATGGAACTACTCCTTTGAAAGAGGTTTCTTTTTCTCCAGCCACTGAATTCCAACAGGTCATCAGCCTCTCTCGCTCACTCATCAATAGTCTCCAGGGCAGGTCCTCCAGTCACTGCTAGTGACAGCAGCCAGCCGGATTTCAGTAATCAGGACTCATTGCCAGTGTTTAAAATAAAATCCAGTCTAAACCCAGTCTAAGACCTGACTGGTGTTAAGGGGTCTACAGTGGAGAAGAGAGGGCATGTTCATTTTTCTTCCTCCTCTTCTCTTGTTGATGTCCCCAGGATCTTGGCAGAAAAGACAGAATTAGACATAAAAGGAGCAGAGCCTCGTTCGTTAATATTGTTCTCACCCATCCGTCACTGCTGCCTGTGGGGCAGGTGCCCCCTGCGGTTTTCTCTGTGGGTTATGTAGAAGTCTCCCATGGGAAAGCCCACGCTTCCCAGTCCCTGAAGCAGGCAGTACACTCTCTGGCTAACTCCTCGCACCCCGATCCCTACTGCCCCAGAGATCTGCCCCACAACCTCCTGTACTTCTGGGCACCCCTCTCCAGAGCAGTCAGCCAATATCAGGCTCGGTCACACTGACAAGACTCATTCCTTTCTTGGCATCCACTAGAACCGGGGCCAACTTGTTCAGTCCAATAAGGAAAGCACAGCTTGTCCAACAGAAACTTCTCTGCTTGACCTACCACACTGGGTAAGACTCGCCACTTCAGAATTCATTGGACAGAATCCGAGATCAGCTTCTCTGTTAGGCCAGATCCCCAAATCTTGGAATCACATAAGAATCTCAGCCCAGCTAGTGTGGCTCGGTTGTTGAGTATCAACCCATGAACCAGGAGGTCCCTGGTTCTATACCCAGTTGGGGCACATGCCCAGGGGTTGCGGGCTCAATCCCCATTTGGGGGTGTGCAGGAGGCAGCCAATCAATAATTATCTCTCATCATTGATGTTTCTATCTCTCTAGCCCAGCCGTGGGCAAACTACGACCCACGGGCCAGATCCAGCCCGTTTGAAATGAATAAAACAAAAAAAAAAGACCGCACCCTTTTATGTGATGATGTTTACTTTGAATTTATATTAGTTCACACAAACACTCCATCCATGCTTTTGTTCTGGCCCTCCGGTCCAGTTTAGGAACCCATTGTGGTCCTCGAGTCAAAAAGTTTGCCCACCCCTGCTCTAGCCCTTCCTCTCTCTCTAAAGTATATATATATATATATATTTACAGAACCTCAGAAAACCCTTCCTCTCCTAGTGGCTGCATCAAAACTGAGTGTCTTCACCTCAGTGGCAAGCCTCTTGAGTAGAGTAGAATGTCCACCTCACCTTCCATACAGACACCCCCCAACTTCTTAAGTTTTCTTGGCTCTCCCTCAGCAGCCTGAGAGAGGAAGGTAGGGTATCCCTCCTGCCTCCCCCACGGGGTGAGGAGGCAACCTGGAGAAGCTTCTCTCCTGATTCCCTTCTTTCACTTGTTTTCCATTAACATTGAAGTATCATGCAGAAGCCTCTGTGCCCCACAGAAAGCGATGATGGATGGAGCAGAACAATGTTGATGAGACAGTGAAGAACCAGGATCTTCTCTTACATGGATGGTCTTACACAGATCTTCCACAGAACATGGTCCTTGAGGTGAAAGGCTGGTTCTGTCTGTCTGTCAAGCCCTGCAGAGGTGTGTTTAGCAGCTTCGGCAGAGATGTGCATCACCTAGAATTTCTCTCCGCTGCTCTCATCACTCCCTGGTGCATCCTGTCCCATCACTCCATGGCCCCGTCATCTGTCATCTTTCTGGTTGCTCAGGCCAGGCCATCCTAGAGTCCTCCCCTTCCTTCCTTCCCAGTCCAACCCCTCACTGCGCCCTAGTGAATCTACTTGTAAAGCAATGGTTCTCAACTTGTTGGTCGCGACCCCTTTGGCGGTCTAACGACCCTTTCACAGGGGTCGCCTAAGACCATCCTGCATATCAGATATTTACGTTACGATTCATAACAGTAGCAACATGACAGTTATGAAGTAGCAACGAAAATAATGCTATGGTTGGGTCACAACATGAGGAACTGTATTTAAAGGGCCAGAAGGTTGAGAACCACTGTTCTAAAGGATCTGGAACCCTTCTGCTGGCCAGCCACCTTGCAATCTTCTCACACATTGTTTCCTCCTCCTGCTCCAGTGATCATGACCTTACACTTCAAACGTCTTCCTTCTTAATGGTCTAGCCCAGTGGTCGGCAAACTCATTAGTCAACAGAGCCAAATATCAACAGTACTTCTTCAAAATAGACTCGCCCAAGTCGAAAACCAACTTCTGCTCATGGGCCACGAAGTTTCAATCCCACTGTACGTGCGCCCGCACATGGTATTTTGTGGAAGAGCCACACTCAAGGGACCAAAAAGCCGCATGTGGCTTGCGAGCCGCAGTTTGCCAACCACGGGTCTAGCCTGAACTAAGATGCTATTAGCACTAACCTCCCAAGGCTGTTGCGAGGGCTAAGTAAGTGAATATGTATGCAAAGGACTAGAAACTCAGCGGCAATATAAACAGGCAGTGCAGTTTAAGGAGTTTTACTATTTGGATTAACAGAGGCTAGAAGAAATGAGCAAATGTTGAAACACCTTAGTTTGTGTAAGGCAACTGCATCTACTCATTGGGTCAGCAATGAAACACCGTGAGTTTTATATATTTTAAGCTTTCCTCACCTCGCGCCAAAATCCGGATGCTTGCTTATGTAAATGCTTTCAGATACCAGACTGTTAATTTCCAGGTAATTTCTCAAGTCCTGGATTGGGTTCTATTTCTTAATGGCCTGGGGCAAGACTGTGCTTTGCGTCTCCTGGTGTTTAGTGCTGCCCATCCCCCCTGCTACCTGATGCCTGCCCCTCTGGGAACCTACCCTTTCCACTCACACTAGCTGTGTTCCCCGGCCAGGGCACTCACAAGACCTTGCCCACTGCCCGAGGTCTGGGATCATATCAGCACAACTTGTGGTCTTTTCTCTTCTCTCTCTCTCTCTCTCTCTCTCTCTCTCTCTCTCTCTCTCTCTCTCTCTCTCTCTCTCTTCCCATATTGAACAGATTCTGCCAAGTTGGCACCTCCCTATTTCACCTCTTGGTGGGGCAACTGCCCTCTAACTCAGGTATGCTGTTATTTTCTGGTCTTTGACTGGGTTATAAGGAAACCCTTGAAGAACCCCCTCCATGTCCCCCCAGTCTTATTAAAACCATACATGAAAGTCGAACGAACTAATGTGCACACTAACGGGCCCAGGCCAAGAGTTCATAATAGACGCTATTTAGCAGCGACAGCAAGCTGCAAACGGCAGCGAAGAGCGGGAGTTAATTGAACTACGGTGCCCTTGTCGCAGGTGCAAAGGAGCCCCTACCTGAAACAAGGTGGCTGCCCCCAAAGTGCCCTGTTGCAGCCAGGAGATCACCTCCTGGGCTCTGCAAGGGCTTCTGGGTGAGGGAGAACCAGACACAGATGACCAATTCCTTTATGGTTCACGGCCGATCAAAGTGAAACTCAGCATCTGTTCAGGACAAGTGACCACTGTAACGGCTGTAATATAACCTGCTAAATAGAGAGGGAATTGCATTAGAGCCAGAGGTGAGCCGTGATTATCGGCAGGTGAGTGCTTTATTGAAGTTGAAAGACCATTAACATTGATAGAGTAATTATTTCAACTTGAAAGTAATTACCTTGATGGGTGATAACTTCTCCAGTGTTCCCGGGTTTGATTGGGCCAAACAATCGCGAGCTCCTGAAGCCTAGAAAAATATTACAACAATACTGTGGTTCTCAAATTACGGAGACCGCTGTGGAATATTTTAATTACGCCGAACAGCGAGAAGATGTTGCCTTAACACCAGCTACTGACCTCTCATGTAGAGAGAGACATTGGCTTTTTAATCCAAATGCAGTGACCCACACCCAACACCTGCAAATGTATATGAGACGGGTTTGCAAATGAATTTTTTTTATCTCAATGTGATTTTTAAGGGGAAACGCCTTGTTTGTGCTGTAGCTGGGCGTTGCTAAGCTCAAACTGTAGGCATTGTCAGTAATATCTCTGGACTGGGAGTCCCGGAATAACAACTGTCTTTTTTTTTAATCTTTATTGTTGAAAGTATTACATAGGTCCTCCTTTTTCCCCCCCATTAAACTCTCCCAGCCCGCTCCCATCCCCCCCTCACCACCCCATTGTCTGTGTCCACGGGTTATGCATATGTGCATACAAGTTCCTTGGTTGATTTCTTCCCACCCACCCTCCCCTGTCTTCCCTATGAGGCTCCACAGTCTGTTCCTGCTTCTGTGTCTTTGTGTCTATTTTTGTTCATCTATTTATCTGGTTCCTTAAACTCCACATACTAGTATGAGTAAGATCATGTGGCGACTCTCTTCTGTCTTTGTCACAGCAGAGGATTTCAATTTGTAAAAATTAAATATTTCAGGGGTAAGAGATCAACCGAAGGACTTGTATGCATGCATATAAGCATAACCAATGGACACAAGACACTGGGGGGTATGGGAGGCTAGGGGAAGGTCAAGGGGAGAAAAAAAAAGACATATGTAATACTCTTTGTAATACTTTAAGCAATAAAACAAAATTTAAAAAAAATAAAAAAAGGAGAGGGAACTGGTTAAATAAATTATGGTGCACCAACAGAATGCAAAGCCACAAAAAGGAAATGGAGAAAAAAAATTAAATATTTCAGTGATGACATTGAAAAACATTAACGATTCCAGATGCCGTGTACTGTGGATCCCAAATCTCAGATTCTATTCAATCATGCAGTCCGCTTGTGGAAATAGCTTTCTTGCTTCATGTTACACAGCTTCCCCTGCAAGCACACCACGGTCATGTGTCTCCCGTGTATCCATAGTGGACAACAGCAAACAGAATCGAAGCTGAAAACCGGGGCCACTGCTTCTCTGGCAGCCACGCAGACGTGAACATTGCGCGTCATTTGCTATTGAGGACCTAGACACGTAAAAGCTGATGTGGCGATGGAGACCAAGAAATACGGTGGGACCCGTCCATTAATCAAGGTCACATAACTCTCTTTTGAGAATCCATTGTGCCCAGAAGCTACAAGAGATGAAAAGAAGGAAGAAGAAAATTAAGGACGCCTCTCTGGGCCTGGTGGCGCCCTTAGAGCAAATAAGGAGAGAGACAAATGACAATATAATAAGCAGTTACTTAGTCATGCATAGGCATCGATTGTACTCATTAATACTTAAAGGAACCTAAGAGGACCTTAACTCATGGCCCCGATTCCAAGCCCAGCTGTTCCCCCCCCTCCCGCTGCCCCCACCAATCCACAAACCAGGGATGGAGCGAGCACGGTTCATGATTCTCAGTCCTGCTGTCAGCGAAGATGAATGTGACCTCACCCTGCAGCTCCTGGATGGTTCCTAAGACCTTTCTGTCCTCTTGGCAGCGTTTGAGCTGATGATCGGCCAGGGCATGACTAGCTTTGTGGCTAGGCCTCCCAGGAGATGTGTCGTTATTGTTTTCCTAATCAGACTCGCACTCCCTTAAGGACAGGAGTTCCCACCGGCGGTCCCAGAGCCCAGAAGGAACGTTTTAGCAAACGGGTCATGGGTTTCCTCCATCCCCCATCTCTTGCTCTGAACTCTTCTCCATGGGTCATGTCACAGCGCCTCTCCTTCAGGAGGAAGGGGAGGGGAGGAATCCGGGCCAAGCACAGGCAGATTTGCTCACTGAGAAGCAAAATGGCTGGTTCACATTTGGTAGAACAGTCAAGATTTGAGATGAAACCATTGGGAAAGTGATAAGACGTTATGATTTGAAGTGCACATCCTTCCATTAAAAGCCAGCCAAGGAGTTAAGGAATTCCACCAGTTGGACATCACATCGGGGTTCTTAGCCCAGGAGGCTCTCAGGGGTCATACGTAGTTGGGCTAAAGCTTGTATTAAGGATCCCCGCAGGTATTCTGAATTTAAAATAAGTGTAATAACTCATTCTTAAACATTTTACTACTAGATGCTACTTGGATTATTAAATATTCACATTACAGAATCAGAGAGTTTTAATCCATTCCGAAAAAGTTTCATTGTCTACCTCTGAAAGATAGTGGCCCTGTCTAGATAGTAAAATGACGGTATTTCCAACGGAGGTAAATGCTACTTTTTGACAAGACACAAGTAATGAATTTCATCGCACAAGTTCCCATTGGGTGATCATGATCCCGAGTTTTATTTTTGCCCCGGCAATTACTAATGTCATGGCTGGATACCCGGGCCCATTAGCGGCTGCTTCCGTGTTGTGTGTGTGTATGTGTTTAGGATGGTTATTGATCTCTTGCTGAGCTGAGATTCGGGTTTCCTGCCAGATCGCTTGATTAATGGGTTGGTTTCTATAAGTGGACTGAATGGGGATAGGAAGCACGGGCAGCCTGCTCTGCCAACCCCAAACCCGTCAAGACTCATCGCTCGTTATGAAACAGTTATCAAGGATACATGAAAAATTAATTGGGCTCAGTTTGATTCTGAAAAGAATCGGCTTTCTACTTGGCGGGCCCCCCCCCCTCCCCATTCATTCCAGATGTTGTGCGCCATCCCCCGGAGGAACTGCAGAGGGAGATGTATTAATACATTGTATTGATTAGATCAAGACCCCTGACAGTTATTTGTAGAGAGACCATCTGGCCGCTGTTCCAATTCCTTCACCAAAAACAGGACGCGACACGTTATTAATCTCCACTCTCTAAGTATAGGCAGTTGCCTTTTCTGCTAAACTGCATTTTCCCATTCCGTGGGAGACGGAGGCAGACCTGAAGGGTGCAGAAATTAAGGTTATTACACAAATGGAGCCATATGGTCCAAATATTTCAGCAAGAAAATTGCCAGGCAATAAAAATTGCTCCTGCCTTCCTAATGGTGTAAATTACACTTTAACCATGGCTCTAATGATGTCCTTCTGCCGCGCTTAACTACTGTTACATGAAGGACATTGTTTTAAAAATATAAAAAAAAAACACACAAGTCAATGCCAGCAGCGTGTTTTACAATCTGTTAGTGTGTCATTAAGAACCCTGTCAGAATTACATAAACATCATGGCAGGCAACCGGCATACAAAGGAACGCATACGAACTAGAAACCGCCTTGAAAACTCTTCTTTCTTAGCTCTGTTGTGTCAAGAACACAGTCCCCTCTCCTCTGCAGGGTTCTCAGGGAGAAGCTCTGTCCGGGTCTCGATCCTAATTCTCTTGTCCTAGGAGTGGGCCCAGGTGCACATCTTGTCCCAGGTGGGGGACAGCTAACCAGTTCTAGGCCAGATGATAGAAGTTGACCTTTTTTAAGTGTTTCTATTCTTGGGGAGAAGGGATGCCATACTCCATGGTCTCCCCTAAGAGTGACTAGTAAGTATTAAGATGATAGTTACCACTCTGTTCCTGAAGAAACCAATCCTGCTATTTGGGGACCGATATTAAAAGGAGGATTACTCCAAATAATTTTCAACTTTTGAGCATAACAGTAAAGATGGTTGCTTTTTCAGGAAGTTGGTAATTTTTCATGTTTGTGCACCTATTAGACCAAAACATCTTGATATTTTTTAAAAAATATATCTGTACAGGTTATCAGACCATGATGTTTACTCTCTAAAACTGCATGATCCTGCCAACCTTCTGGCCCTCCAAGGTGTTCCAGAGGTGACGCTGCCCGGGGCCCCCTCACCAGCATCCAGAAATGGAGCGCTGACCCCAGCCAAGGGGGTGAGGACACACCTTGTGATGCTCCAGAGCCACTTAGAGAACTGGGGGGATGTGCCATCCGCCCCCCTCCTGACATCGCCTATGACTTCACTCTACAACAGACCTCTGTGGTCATCTTCTCTTACCTAACCCTGTGTAATATTCGGTTTACAAGAAACTTTATAACTAAAACCAGCTTTCTCAATAGTGTGGTGGCCCTGCCGGCATGGCTCCACGCTTGAGAGTCAACCTATGAACCAGGAGATCACGGTTCAATACCCGGTCCGGGCACATGCCTGGGTTGTGGGCTCCATCCCTAGTGTGGGGCGTGTAGGAGGCAGCCAATCAATGATCAATGATTCTCTCTCATCATCGATGTTTCTATCTCTCTCTTCCTCTCCCTTTCTTTCTGAAATCAATATATATATTTTTTTTAAATAGTGTGATATACATTAAACCATGACTGATGTTCTTCCTTCATGACCTGCCATGTTCTAGAAAGACAATAATTAGCACATTTCGATTGAGAAGAGGTGGGACCACAGGAAACCCCATCTGCGTGTCCTTTCTGCCCAGAAGTACCTGGTCCTCATACCTCACGCCTCGGCATCTTTTCCTTAACGGAGCGATAATTATTTATTAGTGGGGTGTGTGCTGCTTCTACCCAGAAATTAAAGTTGTTAGGGGCACCGTGCATCCAGGTCCCCGCGGGCGGATGATCACATCTGTTAGAAATAAATCACTTTAAAAAAATCATATGAGTCTCACAGACGGTCAAGCCATGGAAGGAGGGGAGGGAGGGGCGCATACGGCGAGGAAGCGCGGTTTCAGATCCCGTGAAAGAGAGTGTGGTCAGTGTGTTGTCAGCACGTCCCAGTGACATTCAGACATCAGCTCAGTGTTTCCCCTCTTTGAACCCCAGGTGGCCAATTAGCAATGTCGGCTATTTATTCATTACAAAATAGGCAGGATAAATTGAATGGTTAGATTAGCTAATAAGAATTTTTAGCAGGGAGCAGAATAAAAAAATGCTGCATGTAGAGAGACCAAGAAGAAGAAAAAAGGTCTTTGGGGAATTCTAGAAACGGTCTGGAGGAATCTTCCTCTTAGATGTATCTGCAGTTTCAACCGGAAGCAAGGACATTATTCCATTGGGAAGACTTAGGGAGATTTTCTTCGACAGGGTTTCTTCCTGAAGCATTTTCTCTCTAATTCTCTCATTTGTGTTTCCTTAGAGTTTCTTTCCTTCTTAAGGTGGAAAGACAGTTTAAGTAACTTTCGGCAATCGGTAGTTCCATTTTGATGTGTCTAAGCCTCTTATTATAAGAAGCAATGTCATGTGTAGCCTCTCTCGTCATCAAGGCACAACCCAGCAAAGGGGAAGGCTGTGAACTTACCTGAATCTTGTAAGTGCTCATTTTTCAAATGTGAGTGAACTGAAAAAAAGATTATATAATGGCCTGTCTATACAATTAAAATTCCGTGAAAATATGTGTAGTACACAGATTAACTTGAGCATTTATTTGCGTTTTGTGGCCAAAGATTATATGCTTCTATCAATGTGACATTTATTCTGATAAGTCATGGTTTTTTTCTGTCATTGCAATATGTCCCTCATAAGAACAGCTAGAAGACAGCGAGGGTTTGAGGGTTTTTTAATGGATGTAGTGTTGACTCATTTGCGTGACTGGAGGATCTGTAGACGCTGTTGGAGGCTTTCAGAAATAACAGATTCTGAACTCTCACTTTGAAAGGTCCAAAGAGATAGTGTTGATTCTCTTGGTTTTCTAATTATCAATAACTAGTAATTCTCGTTATTCAGGGTCTGCCTCCAGTAGCATCTAAAAGAAATGACTCAACTCAGTACACCTTTGAACACCAAAGATATCCTTTTAAAAATCAATGTTTCAGTAGTGATCGTTTCTGAAGGAAATGGCTTCAGTCACAGTGGGTGTGGTCTGAGAATTTTCACTTTTGAGCCCTTAAGCTAAGGGCTCCATTCAGAAAGGTCTGACCCCAGTCTTTCCATGAGGAGAGCGCCCTCTGCTGGATCTGTGTATATACCACATGTCTGCTTAGTCCCAGAAGCCCTCTGGGCACTGTCCCAGCCAGTGAGCAGTGAGGATGCAACCTCAGCCAAAGTTTCTGGAAAATCCTTGCCTCTTCCCGGGCTGGGCTGATTGCAAGTGTGGAGGCGGCCATCGCTCACTGCAGTTTTCTTTTTACTGCTGGATTATTGCACCCTGCTGGGGGATACATCTGAGCGTGTCAGTGGCCTGCTTTGAAAATGCCCAGATGGTGGCTACGTGCTCGGGTTGGAATGGGGCCGCCCTCATCTTTCATGCTCCGGAGTCTGCCTAGTTATCAGAGAGACACGAGACAAGGAAAATCCTCCCATTTTTCAGCCCCTCTTCATCTGTTTCCAGTCACCCACAGTGAATGATGCACTTGCACGATTGTTAAGAAGACAGTCACCATGATAACTGAGCGTCACTCCCCAGACTGGGGAGGCCTTGCGCCCGCAACTCCCTCGCGCTCCCCTCCCAGCACAGGATCTTCTCGCAGTAACTGATCACTTGCAATCTTGGAAGTAACAGGGGACAAGAGGCCGTGTAAATGTTTTACACCTTGCCAGCGCCACTTCGATTTGCATTGGTCTTCTTCATTCTAAGATTTTAAGGTTAATCGAGAATTGAAATCAAATCATTCAACCTGAGAAATAGCAAAAAGAACTACTAAACACACGTAGCAGTGTGACTGGTTAAAATAGCCCATGTGCGTAACGGGTTTCGTATGGTTTTGTGACAGGCACATCTTAAGGGCTTTTGTCTCCAACTATGTTCTTCATTGTCACCCAGGCTATGACCATTGGTGTCATTTTTATCAATAATAGCCATCACCTCTCACTGGGAAATTAGTAAGGGGATGAAATTTATTTTTCACAAATTATCTTTAAGCATTGATTTCCCACCAAGTATTACTGGACGTCGTCAGGGAGTGTTATGTTGGTCAGACCTGGGAGGGGACAGGGTGTGGCCTGTTGTGACAGGAAGGGTGTTGTCTGTTCCAACAGAAAGGGTGTGGCCTGTTAGGACAGGGAGGGTGTGGCCTGTTGGGACAGGGAAGGTATGGCCTGTTGGGACAGGGAGGGTATGGCCTGTTGGGACAGGGAGGGTGTGGCCCGTTGGGACTTGAAGGGTGTGGCCTATTAGGACAGGTAGGGTGTGGCCTGTTGGGACAGGGAGGGTGTGGCTGTTGGGACTAGAAGGGTATGGCCTATTAGGACAGGGAGGGTGTGGCCTGTTGGGACAGGGAGGGTGTGGCTGTTGGTTCAGGGAGGGTGTGGCTGTTGGTTCAGGGAGGGTGTGGCTGTTGGTTCAGGGAGGGTGGGGCCTGTTGGGGCAGAGAGGGTGTGGCTGTTGGGACTGGAAGGGTGGTATTTAATGTAGGGAGGTCAGGGAAGGTCTCACAAGAAGGTGACCCTGGAGCAGAAATTTGAAGGAGAGACATTTGAGAGAAAACAGTTCGGGAACGGAGACGTATAATCTGATTCTGGGCTTCACGAGTCTTCCAGGCCCCATCAACATGTATGCTGACCTTCAGCTTCTCATTCTGAAGGTCATGGCCAGCCACCAGCACCCCTTTGACAGAGAAATGCTCTATTGCTGGGCCATGTCAGACTCAGCCATCAGATGAATGTGTAGCATAGACATTCTCCCAGCTTTTAAGTCTGTTCTTTGGGTCTGTAACCTTCACATACTAGTAAATAAACCCTCCTTGAATGCAAGTCCATCCCCTGGCTATCTAACATCATTCATTTCTTCCCAAATAATCTTCCAAAATGTCCCCATGTTCTAGGTAAACCAGAATAGGACTCATTCATTACAAAATAGAGACACATTTTCTGGTTACCCTATCCAACTCCAAGCCCCAAGAGCTCTTGATAATGTCCCCAATCTTTCTCTAGTTTTGTCATAATTCAGTTTTGGCAATCTGCAACCCCAAACTTAAAACACATCATATATACAATTGTGGGCTTAATCCTCACAAAAGCCCATGAAAAAGATACTATTATGAACCAACTAGAGGCCCAGTGCATGAAATTCATGCACAGGTAGGGCCCCTAGTGGCTGCCGGCCAGGGGTGACTCCCTTTCCCCGGCCACCTGCCGCAGCTGCCAGCCTCAACCCCTGGTTGAACTCCTGGTTGAACTTCCGGTCAAGGGGACAATTTGCATATTAGGCTTTTATTATATAGGATACTCAGAAATTCGCCTAAGGTCTCTCTCATCTGAGTGACAGAGGTAAAACTTGAACTCGGGTCTCCTGATTCTCAGTTGTTTGCTTTTTTTAAAAAAAAATGATTTTGAGAGAGGAAGGGAGAGGGAGAGAAACATTGATGTGAGAGCAGAACATTGATTGGCTGCCTCCTGCATGCGCCCTACTGGGGATCTAGCCCACAGCTTGGGCATGTGCCCTGACCAGGAATCAAACCAGCAACCTTTTGGTGCACAGGAGGACACCCAACCAACTAAGCCACACCAGCAAGGGCATCAATGGATCGCTTTTTGATTAAAGCATCTGGAATCTCAAAGGTTTGCCTCATTCCCCAGACATGAAGTCACAGGGCTTCTCTCACACATAAGAGAGATCATTATTGGCTAAAATAAGCCTAGAAAAATAATAGATTGTAGAACAATTGTAATAATGCATTCAAAATGCCAAACTCACAGCACACTTTCTATCCTCCGCGAGAAACTACTTTTTTCCAGTTTTGTCCAAATGTCTAATAGAAATGATTATGCAGGATTGAAAACAGGCTTTGATGTGCCTACATGAAAATAAGAACCACAACTTTGTTCTGGCTCTCAGAACAAATAAAAGGTGTTTTTATTTTTAATTAAGTATGCTTAGCGTAAGAACATTGTCTCTTAAGGTGTAATGACTAAACAACCGCCATCATTTCCTTTTGTTTATTCATTTAGAATGCAAATAAAAGCAGATAATCAATAGATCATAATCTAAAACTAGAGGATTTACAAGTTAATAAGCTTGAGTCAATAAATATTCCATAGCGAAGCCCTCACTGCTGAACCTGACATAATTTGCTTTGCACTAAGCTGGTTGACTTAATGCTTTAATTTAATTCTAATATTAACTAAAAAATCCAAAGAAAAGGGGAAATTTTAAATCCTGTTCTATTAAAATGTTTTTGAAGCAACAACTCAATATCATATCACAACTGCTATGCGCGCCACCAATATCGACATCTACTCACACCGCCTGTGTTCTGATTGGTCGTTAACCTCTTTGGAGCCTGATCCAAGTGCATGGTGGGAGCTTTTCAGGGGTCTTTCTCATTCAGTTCATGTTCAGTTATGATATTATTCTAACATCATAGATTGAGTTTGCTATCTAGCACACTTACCTGTTTTTCTCAAACACAATTTAATCGTCTGTTACACATTTAATTAAAAGCAGTAACAGAAAGCTTCTCTGGTCAAACTCTGGTCTGGGGCCTCTTTAAAATAGGGGGCTGATTCGGGTCTTTGTTTCATTTTATTTTAAAGCTGAGCAATCTATTACTGAGAACATTGGTTAATTTTTTCTATTTTTCTAGAATTTTCCATTCTATGTTTTTATATTTATTGTCATAAAACTCTTCACATTTCCCTGCTTCCAAGGGAAACTTGCATTCTGTCCAGGGCCCCGTCTACATTCTTTTCTAGACACTTCTCAGGCTCATTTCATACTCTCTCCTCAGACTCACTCCGCACTCTCTTCTTCACCCCACTCCTTTATTTTAAATCCTGTCTGACTTCACCGACAGCACCAGTGTTTGTTGAGCACTTACTCAGTACCAGGCATGATTAGAGACACTTGGGATGCAGCCAAGAATGAAACAGACACAGGTCCCCTCCCCTCCCAGTGGAACTTACATTCTGATAAAGAGAGATAGACAATCCATAATCATCATGATAACCACATAGAGTCTATCATCTGTTGGAAATGACGGATGAGGACTTTGGAAAAGAAAAAAATCTAGAGCAAGGTAAAGGAGTGTCCAAATGGGAGGAAGAAGAGGAGAGTGGGCAGTTGCAGTTAAATAGGAATCAGTGGGGAGATGAACTAACGTTACCTTTGCAGGCTTGTGGCTAACGTGAGTCACCGGGACAAATAAGCCAGTCAGAGAAAGATAAGTATCACGTGGTCTCACTCATAGGTGGACTCTAAGGAACAAAATAAATTGATGAGCAAACTAGATTCAAAGACATAGAAGCATGGAACAGACTGTGGGATCTCAGAGAGAAGGCGGGGTGAGGGAGAGGTGTGAGGGAGGAGAGATTAACGGGAATTTATATGCATACCAGAGGCCCGATGCATGAAATTCCTGCATGGGTAGAGTCCCCAGGCCTGGCCAGAAATCAATGCTGATCTGCAGGGCAACCATCGGGGTGATTGGCGGGGGGCGGGGGGCACTGTGGGCTGAGTGCAGCTCCTGTGTGGAGTGTCTGCCCCCTGGTGGTCAATGCGCATCATAGTGACCGGTCATCCCACCGGTCGTTCTGCCATTTGATCAATTTGCATATTAGGCTTTTATTATATAGTTTATGCATAGCCCAAGGACACAGACAACAGTGTGGTGAAGGCTTGGGAGGGGCGAGAGCAGGATGGAGGGGATCCATGGGAAAACAACAACAACAACAAAACCACAAAGCGGACATATGTGATACTTTCAACAATAAAGACAAATTTTTAAAAAATTTAAAAAGTGAGTTAAAGGGAGAAGAAACAGCCAGCCCAGGGCCCTCAATAAAGATGTTTAATCAAGGATTGCGTAAATACAAGACTGAGACTGGAATGAAATTCACTTAAATGTAGTTTAGTACAGTCTCCCTAGTGTTGCCATAAAATACATGGCCAGAGAGGACCTGCTGGGCCACACAGTTTGCACATGCTTCATTTTAATAGAGTGGAAGTACCGCTTTTTAATATTTAGTGTGACTGGTCTGCCACTTTAACATTTAATTATCACAAATTTAATTTTTTTCTTCTCCATTGAAAAATGGGTCATTTTGTAGCCTTCCTTTTTTAATTTTTTAACCCAGTGTTTTTACTGTAGCTGAGGCATCATCATTCATTTTACAAGGACTTGAGCTTTTGCTTTGTAGATTAAATTGATACAGCCCATTTGTCTATAAAGAAAATGCCTGTGAATTATCTTCTTTTTGCATTGACCCTCCCCCCATTATATAATCACTGATGTTATCCAATGAGAGAAAAAACTAACTCCCCTTTTCACATATCACTCTTCTTTTATGAATGCAGATGTTTGTGAGGGTAAAGTACACACAGAATTCACATGTGAATACTTCATACCGGACGTCTGAAGTTTGAAATTTACAAATGTTATGAGCACTGGCCTCTGACTAGTCAACTGTCATTACTCAAAGGGAGGGTATGCTCTTATGTTTTCTTGAAATGTTTTCAATGAAGCCCCGTGACATGAGTTAGAACCCTGAGCTGGGAATGCTTTCTCACCCTGTGTGCCTTTTGAATGATCTTCATTCTGTTTCGCCAATAGTATCCCTGACCTTTCCCAGCTGCCTGGTGGCTGTTGGATGGGCAGGAGGGACTGCGGCAAGGGCGTTGGTGACTCCACACACACACGTCCCATGACCAGGAAAAAACATGGACCAGGTACATGAGATTGTGATAGCGGGTCAGGACGGAGGACGTGTAATTGGCTTAAATTCAGTTTAGTTGTCATAATCCCCACTTCGACTGGTTTCAAAAGACAAACGCTTGTGTCTAAAGAGTAATTACAAATTTTGAAATCGAGCAAACATTCAAAGATATTTTATATCTAAGTAAAGAGTCTTCTGCTACCTTCTGTATATGGCAGTCTACACTTATTGGCTGAATAACACACCAATGAATGAATGAATGAATGAATGAATGAATGAATGAATGAATGAATTGTTGGCAGATTTTTGTTTTGTCAGTCACTGGCCACGACCTGTACCACAATAAGGCAAAATTGTTAAGTTCTTCCATTATTCCTTCAAATTGCATTGGAGAGCTCTTTATACATAATTAGTCCTTGAAATTATTGCCTAACGTTACTGCTTTTTAACAAACGTAGCCCAGAAACTCGAGGGTAAAATGCACAGCCCTTTCCCATCTCTTTCCAGCCTTGACCCCCACTCTTCCTCTGCACCCACAACACGTCAGCTCCATTCAGCTCCCAGCTCTTTCTTCTCTTCTTCCTTCCAACCCCTCACATAGTTTTATCCACTCAAACCCTACATCTTCCTAATCAGATGCCACCTCCCAATGACGTCGTCCCCTGCCTCTCCCTTCCCCATCAGAAGTAGCCCTCCTTATTTTCCCAGCACTCGGTTAGTGATAGCACTGACCACACTCCAGATTGTGTGTATCTGTATTCATAGGTTAGCATTTATGACTGTAGATTATAAAGTCCTCTAAAAGTCAGGAGCCTGGTACCCATCTTATATCTATCACAGCAACGTTCCAGAATGTGGTACAAGCCAGATGCTCGAGTCTGTGTAAGCTATTCAGTGCAGCTGTTGACCAACAATCCTGCATGTTTCACTGACCATCTTGCCAGCGGCCCTGCCACTTAGCAATGCCACCTCGCACGCATACAGGGTTTATGCACCTACGACCATAAACCATGAACCTAAAGGATATTTTTTTCTACCTTTCTGGTTAGTTGTTCTTTGATTCCGGAACAACACTACATGTATGTGTGCCATCAAAAAATGTGTCTTTGTCCCACCAGCCAGGAGGTATGTGGGCAGAGATGACCATTCTATATAATAAAGAGCTAATATGCTAATTAGAGTGCACGGCAGAATAACTTTCCGGACAACCTTCCAGAATGACCAGGGGGCAGGGCTGCAAGGCAGCTGGGGCTGCTATGGGCCAAGGCATCCGGGGCTGCGGGGTCCGAGCCCCTTGCATGAATTTCATGCATTGGGCCTCTAGTCTATATACATAAAAGGCTAATATGCAAAGTGTCCCCTCGGAAGTTCAGGAGACGAGGAGTTCTATCTCTCGCTATGATGTGCGCAGGGGGCGGTGCAGAACAAAGGAAGGCCCTGGTCAGCAGCCGGGGAAGGAAGGCCCCAGCCAGCAGCCAGAAGGCCCCGATGGGCCCTTATTGCTGGCCATAGGCCCTTGCTACATGTGCACGAATTTTGTGCACTGGGCCTCTAGTGGTAAAATTAGTGTGCATGTGACATCAGTGGATGCCTCCTGCTTCTGTTAACATTTTGCAGACTTGGAGGTCTCATATGTAGGTAACCATAATAAGGGTTCAATGTTGATATTTGGCTTCGAGTAATAAGGAGATCACTTCCATATCAAGATGAATTTCATTTTTACAAAATGAGTAAATATGATACACAAATGTTGACCAACCCTTGGGGAACTCAAACATTAACTTTATGACTAGAAAGACAAATAGCCCTATAGAACTCAGGCCTCAGATTATCTTGCTTTCATGAATCATAGGAATATTTTCTGTGGTTTGTCAGGATAAAGATGTACATAATAAGTCAGCCAGGGCACTTGACATACTCTGCACCAGGCATGATGTTTAGGTAATGGTAAAGGGGATCTCTCCCTACTTCTCATGCTTGATTTTTAATCTACACTGGAAACCTGTCCACAACCATTCTTCTATTTTATAATGACAAGGTAAACTATGACATATGATAAAACCAAGCTATTCCACTAAAATAGACAGAAGTTAATATATTTAAACCGAGATTCCTTTCAAGTTCCCCCTGTGCAAAAAAAAAGAGGACATTGGCATTCACTGTAACTAAGGAGGGGAAGGATTTAAGAGTCAAAAGTCAGTCATTTTCAAGTGAAAAGGGGCAAAGACAGAAGAAAACCCATCAAGCTGACGATCCGTGAAGTTGCTGGTGACCAGGAAGAGGAACCCTTTGCCAGGGTAGCAAGCACCCAGGATGCTCTGCAGATGAGCTCATCAGGGCCCGTGCATCACTGTTCGGGTTCAGGGCAGGAGAGAAGCAGGTGGGAAGACGCCTGGGGGCCACGGTAAGCGGGCTCAGTGAACACGCACCACGAAGACCGGAGGGAGAGCCCTGCAGACTGCTGGCTCATCAGATCGATAGCCTCAGAGATGACTAAGTTCGGTTGCTTTATGCAGTTTAAACATTTGTGCAGGAAGTCTCCCCACGCAGCCCTTTATTGACAGCTACGGATCAATGGTAATTTTTGATCATTTTCAACCTACATAAACCTATTGACCCCGTGGACACCTTCGGGGCACTTCAAGTCGTCAAAAATAATCAGAGGAGGTGGTGTAAAATTGTCAGCCTGCTGAAGGCGCCTAGTGGTGCCGTGTGCCCCCAGCAGCCAAGTGGGGAGGTTCAGGTGTGGTTCTAATCGCCAGCAGAGCCGCGCCTGGCAGTGTGGTCCAGGGCATCCTGCCTGTGTGCCTTATGAAAGGATGATCCCGTTTGTCTCCAGACCCTGACCCTTATGCATATGAGTTGAAAAGGGGAAAAAAGGGCCACATCTCATTGGAAATATTGGGTTGTGGAGAAAGGATTATTTCTATGTTCCTTGGTTGAGTCAGTCTTTTATTCTGCTGCCTAACAGAATGAGGTAATACACGTCTAGAATAAAAAAGATGAATATTGTGTAACGTGGACATGAGGAGGAAAAAGAAAAGGGAAGCCCACAGGTCAGGGATAACATGGAGGTGGGGGGAGGGAGAGAGGGACAGAGGTAAGGAGGAAGGGAGGAAGGATAAGAGAGATCTATTTCTACCAAAAGCATCCATCAGGAGGATAGAAGAGAGAGGGAGAAGAGCAAGCAAAATGATGACAAAGAATGCATATTAAACTAAGACAATCTCTATATGGGAAGAAAGAACGGCAGAACAGAAGAGAGAAAAGCCCTTGCTCAGTGGTTAGAATGATGGCCTGAGGACCAAAGGGTCTGGGTTAGATTCCCACTCAAAGGCATGTACCTGGGTTGCAGGCCGGATCTGGCCCGGGTCAGGGCATATGCAGGAGGCAATCGATCCTTATCTCTCTCTCTCCCTCGCTTCCACTCTCTCTAAAAAGCAAAGGGAAAAAATATCCTCAGGTGAGGATTAACAACAAAAGTAAATACATAAAGAAGAGAGAAAAGCAGTCAAATGATTTTGATGATGACTTTGGCAGGTCATTGCTACAGAATGCTCCGTTTCCAAAGGAAGGAATTAAATCCAAAGCATGAAAGATTGGCAGCGCTCAAGCAAATTTCTCAATTGTAAGAAAAATAACACGTAACTGAACAAACAAGACACAGCCCCATCCACAGTGAACTTTGCCCAGACTTTCCAGCAGGGATCTCAGATGGTGAACTTAGATGTTGGAAATCTACTCAAGGAGAAAATAACATAAATTATTTCCTAAAATGTCAAAGAATAAGTTGGTAAGGGTGGTTTTGCTATTTTAAACTTTTCATTTTATTTTCATCTGGCCTTTGCTAAACATTGACAAAAAGCAAAGCTGTTTTTGAGATTTATTCAAGGTGTGTGTGTGTGTGTGTGTGTGTGTGTGTGTGTGTGTGTGCGCGCGTGCGCGCATTGCTCTTCAGAAATAACACATTAACTTCATATGGGAACTTGTCCTCAGTCTAAACTTATGACATCAAAATTCTCCTTTCCATTTCCAATGTGTGGTCATTTTTCTTTTATTTTTTTAAAGAAGTAACCAAATTAAGCAAAACAGCTGTTGTGACCCCCTTCTGCGCCAGGCGGGCACAAACTTCCACTTAAGGTCTGCAGGCATCATTTCTCCCTCGGACGAGGAAGGTTTGGAGGGCAGGGCGTTCCAAATACTCCTGCTCTCAAGGATCTGAGCTATACACCTGTGTGCGTTAAAGGGGCCTAGAAGGAAACCAGTTGTGTTATTTCTGCAGTGGTTGCCTGGCGTGTGTTGTGTGGCTGAATGCCGGTGTTGATCACCAAGTACTCGTGCTACCAGAAGTGTTTGCGAGTATTGCCATCTAGGGGCCGGATGGGACTCTCGGCTCAGAAATAAACTGTAATTGAGCAGGTGCCGCAATTGACAATATACATATGTTTTTTGCTTTCCAACCCACACGCTTTTCATGCTTCTGATGACAAAAGCTCTCTCTAAACGTCCCCCGACAGGCTACCTGTGTTGTAGGTAATCTGTGAGAGGTGATTGCTATTTGCTTCAGAGCTATGCTTCGTCTGGCCCCGAGTCCTGGATATTCTGAACAAAGAAGTTTCCTTTTCTGCATTATTAATCTTGCCCGTGTTTGCCCTATTTCCACCAAAAAGGAATCGTTTATCAGAAAAGAGTGTTTTGTAACCGGGACTTGTAGCATCCTCAGATTTAATATTCATTGTGGCCATTCCATCCCTGTGCGGTATTTATCTAAAAAACCAATCCGATGTTGTGGAGAAATCAGTTTTAAATATTTATGGGCCGAACTTTTAATATTTTAAAAAAGAGAAATTAGTATTTCTGGAAAATTTGTTTCAGAGTCTGGTCGCTTAGCAAATGTTTAAATATTAAAAGATTTCAGGAGGTTAGCATGTAAATACCGTAATGGTACTTACGGAAACAGGAAAATTGACTTAACTAGTTTTTAATAAGGAAAAGAAATGATATTCTCTCTGCTTGTGAAGAAACATTAGCACAGTTGAAACTTGTAACCAAGAATGTGAGGAAATGGTGTCAAAAATTATTTCGATGGTATATTTTGGTTTTGTTTACCAGTGTGTAATTTTTTTTTTTTTGAAAAATGGTTCCATTTGATTTTGCCACCTTGTTTTAGATTTTAATCATTATGCTATTTGGATGCCTCCCCATTAGAGAGAATTTCCATATACAAAACTTTGATGCCTTCTGGTACCTACTCTCAGAAATAACTCCCTCTTCTCTATCTCACCTCCCTCTTGCCATGCCCACCAAGAAAAGTGGACAATTGTCGCATTTAAACATCCAATAGACCAAGGTGACCTCACACACCATGAAGTATTAACATCCCATTAAACCAGTCAGAGCTTCCTCGGGGTTACTCACACCCAGTGGATGTAGTACAGGACAGGAAGTATGTATTTGTGTGTGTGTGCACGTGTGTGTGTGTGTGTGTGTGTGTTTACACACATTACTGGTCCACTTGCAGACATAATTCCTATCTGTAAACACACATATCCATCCAGCCCAGATGTAGAAAAAGCATTCTGGGCTCTTTCAAAACATTAAGATTCTAAGCTCCAGTTAAGTTATGCAAAATACGTTAAATATTGCTCTCCGAGCAGAAACAGAACACACACAAAAACTCATTCTTGCGTTCTTTCATTTTATTTTAAGTCAACAAAATCCAAATTCTCAAAGCCTAGCTTATAGTTACTTGGGGTACGTTTCATAGTTTCGGTTATGGTGTTGTTAACAAATGCTGATATTTTCACATTTGTGTTAACGGTAGACTTCTGTATGGGTCTGTGCATTTAATAGTCCAGTTGGCTTGTCGTTTTCTTGGGTTTGCTTTATTGGAAGATATAAATATGCACCAAAAGAATGAGAAAAGGAGATGGGGGAGGTGGGCAGTCGTTTGTATAAACAAGCAGCTGGGGAGCTGGGGAGAGAGGATTAGGTTGTTCAGGTTAAGTCTCCACACATTCCATTGTGAGCCGGTGATCTCTAAGGCATCATAGAATTTTTTCTTTAGATTCTGTGTCACATCCCATGGGTTGTAACCTCTGAAAAGGCAAGGATCCTCTCTGATCCACACTTTGTATGTGTCTGAAATCACACAACCAGGGAGTCAAGAACAAGATAAAAACTTGGCTGGTGTTGCTCAGTGGTTAAGCATCAACCCAGGAACCAAGAGGTCACAGGTTTGATTCCTGGCCAGGGCACGTGCCCAGGGTTGCAGGCTCAATCCCCAGAAGGGGCCAAGCAGGAGGCAGCCGATCAGGGTTGTTTCTCTCTTAAAGATGTTTCTCCTCTCTCCCTCTCCCTTCCCCTCTCTCTAATATCAATAAAAACATACATTTTTTTAAAAGAGTAAGAAAAACATCCCTTTGTTTTCTTAATAATTCAAACTTCTACTGTGGTATTTGTCTGCCATCACCAATGTGTCTGATTGAATGACTTCCCAGCTGTCCTTAGCTATTTGTAAGAGCAAAGCCACCTGTCCATTTTCTTACAGGGAACAAGCCATCAGGCCCACCTGTTCGGGTTAGAACCCTTCACAACGTATCACGTTGGTGTCGTGGCCGCCAACGAGGCAGGAGAGGTGTCCAGCCCCTGGACCGTGATCCAGACCCCGGAATCTTCCCCGAGTGGACTGAGCAACTTCACGGTGGAGCAGAGGGAGGGCGGCCGGGCCTTGCTGCTGCGGTGGTCGGAGCCCTTGCGGGCCAACGGCGTGATTCAGGTAACACCTCAAAGATGGAACCAGCCTTCAGGCTAAGCTACCTCTCATTTTCCCCAAAGAGCAGTGGGTAGTATGGGATGGAAACGTGCTCTGGGCTTGTATGAGGAGTGTTCAGATGGGTCCCCTCAGAACCAAAACAAAATACTTCTCTCCCACAGAACAATTCTTGTATGGCCTGTAAGAGAATTAATACAGTGGCGATTTCCAGCTTCTCATCATCCAAGGTGGTATCTGAATTTATGTATGAATGTATACGTGTGTGTGCCTACACACACACACACACACACACACACACACACACACACACACACACACAGAGCCCTGGGGCCCGGTACGAATGCTGAAGCACTGTAATTCCATTTCCCAGGAAATGTCGTGGGAGATGGGCATGTGGATGGGACCTACTTCACCTACTCAGGATGAGCCAGGGCACTTAGCACCTGTAAAGAGGGAATTTCAATGCTATTCCCTCCTTTTTTAAAAAAAAATATTTTTATTGATTTCAGAGAGGAAGGGAGAGGGAGAAAAACATCAATGATGAGAGAGAATCATTGATCGGCTGCACCCTGCACGCCCCTTACTGGGGATGGAGCCAGCACCCCAGGCATGTGCCCTGACCGGGAATTGAACAGCGACCTCCTGGTTCATAGGTCGGTGCTCAACCCCTGAACCACGCCGCCTAGGCTATTCCCTACCTTTTAAAAAATACAAATAGGAGGAAACCCCACAAGCACTCATGTTCTGCAGCCCATAGCTTGTAGATATATGCTTATTGAATATCCAACCTTTAAAAAAAAAGCAAAGAAAAACATTGCTTCTCTTTCTGTGGACTTTACATCATGTTCCAAAAGTTGGTATCGGACCATTCTTTCCGGATGAGGGTCACCAGGATGAGGACTAGCAGTGGGGCAGGTTAAAGGGATGAGGTAGCCGCACCAAAAAACCGAATGCCACCCGTCACCCTCCCCATGCGTCTCTTCTCGCTGCAGACCTACAGCATCTTCAGCGACGGCAGCCTGGAGTACGCGGGCCTGAGCCGCCGGTTCCTCCTCCGCCGCCTGGACCCGTCCACTGTGTACACGCTGACCCTGCAGGCCTGCACCCGGGCGGGCTGCGCCCACTCGGCGCCCCAGCCCGTGCGCACCGCCGAGGCCCCGCCCCGCTCCCAGGCGCCTCCCGCGGTCCGGTCCGTGGGCCCCACCAGCGTGGAGCTCACCTGGTCGGAGCCCGCCCACCCGAACGGGAAGATCACCCGCTACGAACTGATCCGCAGGTGCTTCGGCGGGAACCGGACAGATGCGGACGTTGTCTGCACGGAGTACACGACGGGCAGGGATGTGTTTGCCTGCAGCGACGACACCCTGCAGCCATGGACGCCGTGCGAGTATAAAATCCACGCGTGGAATTCAGCCGGCCACGCCTGCAGCCCGTGGACCGCGGTGAGGACCCCGCCGGCGCCCCCGGAAGGTCTCTCTCCCCCTGCGATCACCCTGGTGTCTGCGGGTCCCCCGACCCTGCTCATCGCCTGGCTCCCTCCCGAGCAGCCCAACGGCATCGTCCAGTCCTATCGGCTCCACAGGAGCGGGGCGCCCCGTCCTTTCAGCTTCGACGCCGTGACTTTAAATTACACGGACACGGAGCTGCTTCCCTTCTCCACCTACAGCTACGCGGTCACCGCCTGCACCAGCGCGGGCTGCGGGTCCAGCGAGCCGGCCCGCACCACCACCCCAGAGGGTGCTCCAGCGGGGGTGCGCCCTCCAGGCCTCCGGGCCATCAGTGCCACGCAGATCAATGCGTCCTGGTCACCGCCAGCGGCGCAGAATGGCAAGGTCACGTATTGGCTCAGAAGTGAGGGCCAGGAGCACCCGGCCGGGCAGGGCCTGTCCCTGCTGGTCGCCCACCTGCAGCCGTACACGCAGTACAGCTTCTCCCTCGTGGCCTGCACCCGCGGAGGCTGCACAGCTAGTGCGCCCACCTCCGCCCGGACCCTGGAGGCCCCGCCCCAGGACATGGACCCTCCAGAACTGCAAGTCACGGGCTCGGGATCCATAGAAGTCACCTGGACGCCCCCCAGAAACCCCAACGGCCAGATCAGGAGTTACGAACTTCGCAGGGACGGGGCCATCGTGTACACCGGCCTGGAAACGCGCTACCAGGACTTCACGCTCACCCCCGGGGCGGAGTACGGCTACACGGTGACTGCCAACAACAGCCAGGGGGGCGCCGTGAGTCCCCGCGTCAAAGACCGAACCAGCCCCTCGGCGCCCTCAGGGATGGGGCCTCCGACATTACAGGCCCGGGGTCCCCAGGAGGTCTCCGTGGCCTGGGACCCTCCCGTGAGGACCAACGGCCAGATCCTCAACTACACCCTCTTAGTCCGAGGGCTGCTTGAAGGAGAAACCAGGATCGTGCACATCAACGCGAGTCATCACTCGTTTGGCGCCCGGGCCCTCGCGGTAAACCAGCTGCAGCCGTTCCGCAGGTGGGTCGCTCCCCCTGGGCCTGTGAGAGCAAGTCACCGTCCTTTCTGTGGTGTGAGCCCACCATGTGTGACACCCAGCCCCCATCTGCGTAACCAGAGGAAATCAGGGAGGAGGAAAGGTGCTGGAGGGAAAAGTAGGGGTGCCCTGAAGTCGGTGGGTGTGGGAACAGAGCCCAAAGCACGCACTTGCAGCCATGGGCACCTACTGCTCACAGAAGGCCCTGTTGGGAGGGGGCAGCCCTGCTATGGAATAGACCTGTGCAGGCGCAGGAGACCAGCCACCAGACAAAACGTAATTGATTGGTTGAGTTTAACTGGACGGTGATAAGGTGTCTCCGTGATGGATAATCTGGTGTGTGGCTGGGTTACCTCTGGCCCGGAAAGGCCTCTGCGTGCTGCAAGGGAGCCTGTTGTAAAATGTCGGGGATCAGGTGGGGGGGTTATGACCAGGCAGGCCTCACCTCCACGGTGCTCCTTCGTGGCCTGGGGACACTCCTGGGGAGTCTGTGAGGCCCAGCTGCAGAGTTCGGGGAGCGCAAGGCTGCTGGAAGCTGGCTCACATTCCCCAAGTCTGCCTTCTTCTTCGCTGGGCTCAGTAATTCTGCAAATGGAAAGGGTTTGGGTGCTGGAGAGAATCCTGAACGTTTATTTATCCCACGCATGCCTGTTTAGGAAAGAATGTGCCCACCCTTTCCAGACGGGTGAGCTGCTTTATTTTGGAAAGCTAACAGGATTTCAGCTGTTCTAGAATGTCTATGAAAATATGACTTTGTAACTTCTTCTTTTTTTATTTTAGAGAGAGAGGAAGGGAGAGGGAGCAAGAGATAGAAACATTGATGAGAAACATAGTCTGCCTCCTGCACGCCCCCTACTGGGGATTGAGCTGATGACCTTTTGGTGCCCTGGAAGATGCTCAACCAACTGAGCCACAGCAGCCAGGCAACTGTGTTACTTTTTAAAAGGGTCAGCTATCAATAGGAATAAATATAAACCTACTGGCCTTTGTATCCGAAAACTCTTGGTATTTTTTATTTATTTATTTTTACTTTTATTGATTTTTTTTCTTTTTTAGAGAGGGAGGGGGAGAGAGAAGCATCAATGATGAAAGAGAATCATTGATCAGATGCCTCCTGCACGCCCCCTACAGGAGGTCGAGCCTGCAACCCAGGCACGTGCCCTGACCAGGAGTCAAACCGTAACCTCTTGGTTCCCAGGTCGACACTCAGCCACTGAGCCACAGCGCCTGGGCAACTCTTGGTTTAATAAAGATTCTTCCAAAACAAAACTCTGTTTTGCCAGTAACGGGTAATTTCTGCCTTGTGTCCTGAAGGTACGAAGCACGGATTCAAGCCTGCACCCTGCTGGGGTGCGCGTCTAGTGACTGGGCATCCGTACTGACCCCCGAGATGGCCCCTGCCATGCAGCCGCCCCCACGCCTGGAGGTGCGGATGGCTCCCAGGGGATTCCAGCCCACGGTCTCTCTCTGGTGGGCAGGACCGCTTCGGCCAAATGGACAAGTTTTATCCTATGAGTTGTACAGGAGACAAGTAGCAACTGAGTCTGGGCCATCGAACCCAGCTCTCACCTATAATGGAAGCACCAGCTCTTTTATGGATTCCGATCTCCTGCCTTTCACGGAGTATGAGTACCAGGTAAGAAACGCATATTATCAACCACTCCCACGTCCCCAGTAGGGGGTGTGCAGGAGGCAGCCAATTGGTGATTCTCTCTCATCTTTGATGTCTCTCTCTCTCTCTCTCTCTCTCTCTCTCTCTCTCTCTCTCTCTCTCCCTCTCTCCCTCCCTCCCTCCCTCTCTCCTCCTCCTCCTCCTCCTCCTCCTCCTCCTCCTCCTCCTCCTCCTCCTCTCTCCGCTCTCCTCTCTCCCTCTCTGAAATCAATCAATCAATATACTTTTTAAATAAATTAAAATATAGGTCATAGGCGCACATTGGCGCCTGCCTTTGCAAAGTGCTCACATTTTGAAAGCTGCTGAGAGAAACCTGGGCCTTAGGGAGGTTAATAATATCCTGGCTGCAGCGGGGGCCTGGGGGTGAGCCCACTCCCTAAGCAGCTGGGATTCTTACCTGCAGGGAGGGCGCTCAGTAATCCTGCGTCGTAGTCGCACTCTCCCCACGGGCTCCTGGGGACCTGCCAGGACCCCCTTCCATTGCATCAGGGCGACCGTGACTTTATCAGTTTTCCTGAAACGGGCCCCCTTGGACACGTAAGCACCCTCGCCCATGTGGGGTCCCCAAAGGCTCTGGTGCCTCATGCCTGGGGGAGGGAGGTGGGGGGCTGAGAAGTGACAGGTCAGCGTTGGGGGGGGGGAGTGATCTGGTGATTCGCTCTCGTGTGAGTCTGCCCTGCGGGCAGGTGCTGTGGGAGCCCACCCGGGACAACTGATTTCCCACAGGCCCACCCGCCCCCAAAGGGCGCCCTACACAGGAGAGGATGGAGGGAAGGGTCGAAGGGGACAAGGGGGTCTCACCGTTCCTGCCCCTCAGCGAGGCAGGTCAGCCCCTCTCCTCCTGGCCACTGCTCTTCTCGGAAAGACAGTGACGTGCCCACGTGCCCTCCATCCTCCTGGGTTGTGTCTGCATTTCTGTGATGAGCAACTTGCTTCAATGGGCTGGTTCTCCGAGGCTGCCCCCCTCGCCCCGCCCCTCTCCCACGAGTTCTCTGTGTCCCATTTAGGGAAAACTTATTGAGCCTACTTTTTGTTTGGCTTTGGACACGCATGTAATGAGGGATTAGTCTCATGGACGTATTTCTGACCAGCGTGGAGGCTGCTGTTTGGTTAGCTTCTCCGGCAAGAAGGAAGTTGCGCCCGCCCCCAGCTCCCACAGCTCCAGGTTTTAAATGATTGATATTGTCTGTCACAAGGCAGCGTATTTGTCCTAGAAGTTCAGAGCCTCCGTGCTCCCGCCTGGACTGAAGGCCATCGGACATTTCCATGAATAGAAATCTGAATTCTGCCCCTGGGCCAGGGACCACGGCATGCTTTTGCCATCACGCCTTTCATTCCAATAGGAGATCATTTCTTCTTGTGCGTGTGAGCTCCCTGGTTCACACGTGTGTGCGTCTCTCTGCTCTTTTCCTGCCTCTCCTGGCGCCCCTTAGGGCTCTGTTCCTAAGCCCCTATTGCCTGCGGTCCCTCTGGTGCCTTAAAGAGAATTGCACTTAATTACTGGGACTCGGTACGTTTCCATTCAGTTCACAATAAAAATCTAGGTCTGTATGAAGCAATCATATCTACAGGTGGAAACAAAAAGTGTTGATGCATTTTTGTAAATCGGATGCCTTCAATTGAGATCTTTAAGAAAGTGGCTAAGGCTTTCTCTTGTAAATTGATTTATCTCTCTGTCGACGGGTCTGATCGTTACCGAGATGCCTGTCAGTGTCCGGGAAGCGACACGGTTCTCTCCTTGATGCCATGTCCGTAATGGAAACTGAAAGTGAGTTTTGTTTTCTTTGAGGAGCCATTGAATTGCTCCAAGGTTAGCTGCTGCTCATACTTTTGGATGTCTGGAAAAGTTTTAATGAATAAGGCAAAGTAGAGAACACCATCCAGTCAGCAAATTTCGATGTAGAAACAATATTTCTGAAAAGCCAGGCTTCTGTTTATCCTAATCCTCGAAGTTCTAGAATGGAGGCGCCCCCCCGAGGAAGGTATACAGAGGGAAGTGGGCTGAACCCAGAATGCTGTGCAGGTTTGCTCTTGTTGATTCGTAGCAGCCGGAGTCACAGAACTGCTATTTAGTCCCACTCTCTCTTCCAACACTCTGCCAACAAATAATCCTATATAATAAAAGGGTAATATGCAAATTGACTCTAGCGGCAGAACGACCGGGAACGACTGGTCGTTATGATGCACACTGACCACCAGGGGGCAGACGCTCAATGCAGGAGCTGCCCCCTTGTGGTCAGTGCACTCTCACAGGGGGAGCGCTGCTCAGCCAGAGCCTGCTCATGGCTGGACAGCGCAGTGGCGGTGGCAAGAGCCTCTCCCATCTCCGTGGCAGCACTAAGGATGTCCGACTAACAGCTTAGGCCCACTCCTTGCCTGGGGTGGGCCATCCCCGAGAGCTCCTGGGCTGTCAGAGGGATGTCTGACTGCCAGTTTAGGCCTGATCCCCTGGGGATCCGTACTGCAAGAGGGCACAGGCCGGGTTGAGGGAGACCCCCCAAGTGCACAAATTTTCGTGCGCCAGGCCTCTAGTATATAATAACCAGTTTTACTTATCTAGTGCTTGCTATGTGCTGAGAACTGTGATAGAGTTTTACATGTATGAGCTCAGGACAGCCATTGAGATAGGGTTATTACCAATAGTGCACCTTAGAAATCAGAACACTCGAGAGGTGAGTTAACACGCCCAAGGAGACAGTGGATGAGTGGAAGAGCTCAAATTTGAACCTTGAGATCCAGGTTCCAAAGACTGTTCGCTTGAGTTCACTCCACGGTAGCTCCAAATTGCATTTGCATACAACTCTGGGGCTTTCAAAAGTCTTCATAAAATATTTATAAATTTCCTCTTTTTTACCACCCAATTCTTCATAAATGTATAGAAAATGTATTGCATGTAAATCAGAATAGTCCTATGAGGTAGGTGGCCAGTTAAACAGGTGGCTACATAGAGCTTTGCAGCAAGTTATCCCTTGACTGTAGCCCACCCGCAGGACTGTTTATGAAATAAAACGATCTTGCAGTCATGGCAGTTCAGACTCCCTGCCTTCCTGCTAGCCATGAGTCCCTCTGACCACAATTGTGCCAAACCCCGTTTGGCATTTTGCTCCTTGAACATATTCCAAAGCCAAGACAAGCTCCCTTTTCAAAAGGCATTGGCATGAGTGCCCTGGGAAAATCTACTGCAAGGTTGCAGATGAATTGATATGATTTCGTTGATTGGATCTTTTTATTTATGAGGCATAATTTATGAGCGCTGGAGAGCAAACTGCAGTGAGTGATGACTAACCACAGCCCAGGTCATAAATCAGGAGCAGTGAAAGAAATGGTGATTTTGATCGAATCTATTGAATTAGCTGTTGGCCTTCGCCAATACAGGTATTGGAAAGACCTTTTTAATATCTATTTGTCTCCCTCCTGGGAATGTGATAACAGTCTCGTTACATGCCCCCAGGAAACGAATAATTTAATAGTTTGCCTGTTAACATGCAACCTATTTACTCGAGTTATTAATTATGGGCATGGCTGTGCGTGTAGGATTTTTATTTATTTTGGATGTGAATTGTCAGGAAAATTTATTCCCGTGCTCCAGTATTTCTAAACAGTGACGTGGCCTCCTACTGCTTCTTGATATTTCTGGGTTCTTGGTGGTGTCCAAATGCTTCTTATTTTATCAAAAATTGTCATATTCCACAAGGAAGCATGTTATAGAATATTCCAAAGTTTCAAAAACCTCAGACATTTCTCTGTATCTCAAGCCTCTGAGAGGAACTGTTAAAATTCAACTCATAATAAGCAGCAAGATCTCCAGTTGCTCCAAGGGCAAGGCAGTCACTGTCACTTACATAAGGAGTTAACAGATTAGAGGCTTTTCTGTGAAAGATCGCTGATTGAATTTGGTTATTCCTAGATTCCATTTTTGTATGGGAAATGATAGCAAATAGTGTATCAAAGAGACCTCCGCTGGATCCAGATAGTGTAGAGAGCAGACGCTGACACGTTATGTAATTAAAAATTTTAAGGCAGCCGAAACCGGTTTGGCTCAGTGGATAGAGCGTCAGCCTGCAGACTGAAGGGTCCCGGGTTCGATTCCGGTTGAGGGCATGTGCCTGGGTTGCGGGCACATCCCCAGTGGCGGATGTGCAGGAGGTGGCTGATTGATGTTTCTCTCTCATCGATGTTTCTGGCTCTCTATCTCTCTCCCTTCCTCTCTGTAGAAAATCAATAAAATATTTGTTTAAAAAAATTTAAGGCAAAATGCAGTTAATTGGTCCTTGGGGGAGGGAAGAGTCAATAAAAAATTTTTTTAATGGACAATAGCATAATAATCGCTAGATATTTTAAAACTTAGATCAAAAATAGAAATATAAACAAATGAACCTAATATTTTACTAGTCAGTTATAGAATTTGTGGTTCAGTGATTTCAGTTCTTTCCTGTTTATTCCTATGGTTGGCCTGGGTTTTCTGTGACATCTTACATTGTACCTCTTTTCATGTTTACAACCAAAACCCGAGAGAAGAACGCACCTGACCCAGCCAGCGCTGACCTGCTCACGTTTACGGCCCTTCCCGGGGAGGTCCCTCCCTCTGACAGCTGTCATTGTGCGCTTGTGTGTGTGCACACCTTCACGCGTACAAGTGTGTGCTGAGCCAAAATCAGGAAGATGTTTCAGTGGAAACTTTAATCATCTTTTTTTTATTATAAGGACACTCTGCAGGTATAAGGACCCTCTGAATTAAAGCTGAGCAGCATCCGTACATTTTTCTCTTGACCATGGAATTTGTAAACCTTATTTCACCCTCCCTCCCCCATTCATGTCCCTTTTATCCTGTGAGCAGCCCATACCCAGTGTGTTTATGTTCCCAGTGATCATGGGAGGGAGTCTTGGGATACAAATCAAAAGGAGTGGCTTGTCAGTTAGGTAAATGGTGAAGAGGTAGGTAGATAGGTAGGTACATACATACATACATAGATTGAATAGAATAAGAGAAAGAATGAATAGAATAAGAAAGAGAGAAATAAAGTAGATAATTCTATGTTTGTTCATAAGATATTTTATTTCTTGATTTTTGTATTGGTTCATTGAAGTTAATAGATCCCAGCATTTTGCTCAAAATTTCCCATTCAAGATCTCTGCTTCTCTTTCCCCCCATAAAGATGGACCCAAATCTTGAGGCCATTGTTTCCCCTTAGAAATCATAAGCATAATCTGTTCGCATTTTTATTCTGAACCCTGAACTTCACTCCACTTCCTTTATCCCTTGTTTAGCTGGAAAGAGACCAAAATCCATGGCAACTTTTGGGGGAAGGACTTTCACCTCAACAGAGCAAGGCAGAGGAGATATCACCACCAGTCTCTCTTTTCCTTTCCCTCTGGGGGTTTGGTGTAACAGGAACACTGCCTTGTGGTTCAAGTCTCCTGGAATCCGTGGTGCTCATTATCTCGGCCGGCGGCTTTCCCCTCCTCGTAACTGCTTTCATTTTCAGAGTGGCTCCTGTGAATAGCTGATCCTGCTTTGCATAAGCATGTTGATTTATATGAATGCTATTTTGATCTCAAATTGATTGAATACTGAAAAGAAAGACTGGGGGGGGGGGGAAGAGCACTGTATTATGAAGGTCTCTCGTGAAAGACAAAGGCACTAGCTCATCACCCGTTCCCAGTTAGGGGTGGGGAGTTTTCCATTGCCTCGTTTTTAGAAGAGACTATTTCTGAAGAAATACAGCAAAACGATCATGTTGAGACTCAAAGTAGCTTTAAAATACCAAGGGTTAAATCCCATTTGGAAGTAGGACCCCACCCGCTCAGAGTTCAGGAAGCCATGAGGGTTAGCCCGTCTGGCAGCACCAGGATTACAAAGTCCTCCTGGTTTCTGTGGCCCTAAATCTTCATCAAAAAGGAAAGCAAAGTGAGTGAGCCGAAGCCTGGGCCAGCCCCCTGCTAGGCACTTTCTAGGAGCCATCCCTGTTTCCCCTCAGACCTGCACTTCTCTCTCTTATCGGTGCCCAGTAACCAATGGGCAACTCGCTGACGCTTTATTTTATTGCACCTACTCTATTCTCCTCCTGTTTTCCCAGCCATTGCGACCCCCGCTAAAGTTCTGTGTGCCCTTAGATCACCAGCCAAAGCCCTATTCTTAGCAAAGAAGTTGGTATCAGTATATGCTCCTTATTTTGCATATATTCTTTAAAAGTTTTTTTTCCGCTTTTCGTGTAATAAAAATGCCCCTCGCGCCACCCATAGGAAGGTATTTGCAGTGAAAGGGGGTGGTCTGGAGCAGACTGAGCAGTCAGGGACTTTCTTATCAGTCCTGAACTCTGACCTCCTCCCTAACTTCCCCTCTCAGACTGACCTTGGCCCATTCAGAAGGGATTGTAAAAGCAGCTGCAATGGTTTTTCTTTCTTTTCTTTTTTTAAAATATATTATTATTATTATTGATTTCAGAGAGGAAGGGAGAGGGAGAGAGATAGAAGCATCAATGATGAGAGAGAATCATTGATCGGCTGCTTCCTGCACGCCCCCCACTGGGGATGGAGCCCACAAACTGTGACCTCCTGGTTCGTAGGTCGAAGCTCAAGCACTGAGCCACGCCAGCTGGGCGTTACAGTGGTGTTTTGATCTGGACTTGGGTTTCCAGGAGGCCTGGCTCTCCCATTGCTGGGTTTCCTTCTCTGTACTTCCCTGTGCCTTTCAAAGCCAACCTCCATCCTCTAATACAACCTGGGCACATCTCTCCATCCTTGCCAGTTAAGAGATTTTAATCCAGAATCACAGGTGTTTGTCTGTGGAGCAGTTATTTAACTTCCTTGATTGCACGTAATTCACTTATGCATGTGGATGACATACAGAATCAAACACACAATATGTTGGAAAGAGCGATAAAAGTGTTTATCGGAGAGCAGAATTCTAGTTTCAGCTCTTGTAACTTCTGTCACTTTGAACAAGAGAACCTCAATTTCCTCACCTGTAAAATGGGCTAATGATACATTATCCAGCCACCCTACACGGTTCTGTTGGGAGGGCTAAGTCAGCTAGCGTATGTCTAAGTGTGTTGTAAATTGTAGAGTGTATAAAATGTAGGTAATTATCATGCAAATGATGAGAGACTGTATCAGAACTCTGAAAAGAGCAAGTTCCGATATGTAAGTAGGTTAGTCATCCCGTCAGCAAGGGGCTGCAGAATTGCATGTGACAGCCACCCAAGAGCATTTCAACATCAGGAGTTTTACTTTTGCAAAGGAATCCACCTCCTTAAAAATGTGTGGAAACACTCATGGGAGTTGGCCGAACTCCTAAAAACCTTTCCAATGTTTATTCTCTTGAAGATATTATTGATGCCAAAGCAAAACAAAACTAACTTCTCCATGCAAAGTACTCTCCTACAGGTTTTTTTTTTCTAAATGTCTCAGATTTTGAAAGTTCGGCATGTGTTTGTTTTTTTGACACAGCACACCTAGAAAGTGTGGACTGTAGAATCAAACCAGCTTTCCAGATGTGTCTTTAAAAGCTCATGGCAAGTTTGGATGGATAAGTGGGTGGGTGGGTGGATGAATGAATGAATGGGAAGGCAGGTGGATGGGTGGATAGGTAAGTAGATGATAGATAGATAGATAGATAGATAGATAGATAGATAGATAGATAGAGGGAAAAAAGACACCAAATGAGAAAAAAAAATTCCTGAAGTTAGACTGCTCAAGATGAAAGCTTACTAAGGAATACTGGTACTCCTAAACACGCAGACAGTCTTCTCGCATTGTCATTTAGATCTATCATTCTGATTGATCACTCTGTAGTTGGCTGTTATTGGGCCTAATTTAACCCTATACACTCACACATCCATCTACTCTGTCTATTGTACCTGACATTCTACAAATTACTTACTCATGCAAATGATGACCCGCGGCAACCTTTTAGGATATTCGTGCTTAATTATACAAATAGTTCTTGATAAATAAGATTATACATCCTTCCATATGTTGATTCCCTCCTTGATGAAAGGAAAATCTAATTTCCATGCAGATTTGGTGGGGACAGTGTTTAAGAATTGCTGAGTTTTAAGGAGTCTGCAGAGCCGTCCAGTGCGCAGAAGCTGACAAAAATCCCGCCACCTCCCGCCCAGAGACCAACAGTTTTCCATCGAGCTCAAATCAGCCACTGCAGTCGGAAACCAGGGCTCCCCAGCGAGCCCCTCTGTGTTCTCAGGGGCAAAGGCAAAACAAAGAGGAAGGACCCAAACTCCTTTGCGGTCACAGAGTTGCAAGATCCAAGTGTATCTCGTTCTGCTGTGTTCGGTCGCTATGGGTTGCCAACTGTGTTCTTTCAGCCTGAGGTTATCTTGCTGTTGACTGGTCTCAATGATTTCTCTTTGAAGGTCTGGGCAGTGAATGCAGCAGGGAAAGCCCCCAGTAGCTGGACGCGGTGTAGAACGGGACCCGCCCCCCCAGAAGGTCTCGGGGCCCCCAGGTTCCACGCCGTGTCTTCTACCCAAGCTGTGGTCAACATCAGCGCCCCTGGGAAGCCCAATGGTATTGTCAGCCTCTACAGGCTCTTCTCCAACAGCACTGGTGGGGCAGAGCTGGTGGTGAGTACTGGAGTCCCCCTCCCTCCCTCCCTCCCTCCCCCCTCCCTCCCTTCCAACTTCCTTCCAACTTCCTTCCTTCCTAACTTCCTTCCTTCCTTCCTAACTTCCTTCCTTCCTTCCTTTCTTTCTTCTTATTGATTTCAGAGAGGAAGGGAGGGAGGGAGAGAAAGATAGAAACATCGATGATGAGAAAGAATCATTGACCGGCTGGCTCCTGCACACCCCTTACTGGGTACAGGCCTGAAACCGGGGCATGTGCTCTGACTGGGAATTGAACCGAAACCTCCTGGTTCATAGGTTGACACTCAACCACTGAGCCATGCCAGCCGGGCTATTTATTTTTTAAAAAATAAACCATGATGCCCTTGCTTTATCTTCTGCTTGCTCCGTCTTTCTTACTGTCTGTTCTCAGTGGCCTGGTGATGAGCTTAGTGGCACAATGATCCCTATGAGAAGAAACAGCAGTGAGCATTAGGACACACACAGAAAATACAGAAATGCCCAGGGAGGGACTGGCTGAAGGTGGTATTCAGTGCTCCAGGGATGTTGTGAAAGTCCTAAGACTTCAGGGATACTAAAATCAAATTAATTTAGTTAGAAAACGCCCGTCAAGCGCTTCCTGCAGTAGTGGTCTATAGTGAGGCGCAGACAGGTGGCCATTGGAGGCGGTGTCAGTGTCACTATGAACAAGAAAAAAACAACCAAACTAGAGCAAAGAACATCCTTGGAATCCTCATTGTGGTGCGCCAAGGTCTCTGGCAGCACCCAGGAAACTCATCTTTCTGTTAGCGACTTCGAGAAAGTCCTAGCGCCTTGGCAGGGACGGCACAGCAGCTCCATCCACAAAGCTCTAGAGCCACGGTCTGTGTATGGACACATCTGAGGCCCATTGGGGAGACGTGCCCCATGAGCCACTGGCTGGAAGGGCCACCCCAGTCAAGAAGGCCAGCTCCTGCCCGAGCTGCTCTGGCTCAATGGATAGAGCGTCGGCCGCAGACTGCAGGGTCACACATTCGATTCCATGTACCTGGGTTGCAGGCCCAATCCCCTGTCAGGGCGAGTATGGGAGGCAGCCAATCAACGTGTCTCTCTTAGATCCGCGTTTCTCTCACTCTGTCTCTCCCCCTCCCTCCCACTCTCTCTAAAAATCAATGGAAACATATACTCAGGTGAGGATTAGCAACAAAAAAAACACGAAGACCAGCTCCATTATTCACATGGGGAGGCTGAGCCCTTGGGAGGAAGTCTCTTTTCTCGTCACTCCTACCTTTCTCAGGAATAAGGACAGATCACAGACCCCATAGAGAAATTGTGCAGATCCCAGGATCTCATCCTAAACTACTTAGACCAATTTAGGGAACAATTTGGGCAAGAGTGGAGAAGTCCCCAGAGGCCAGAGTGGCAGATACTGAAACACAATTCACCAGGTAACTCTCAGATGCAAGGAAGTGTATTGCATGTTAAAGGGAAATTAGCATATTTTCTACAGGGCTTCGTAGTCAATAAATATAGATGATGTAAATACAATCAACCCTTGATTATCTATACTTATAAAACGATAATATTAATGAAGTAAAATAATTTATATTTGGAGTGTATTGTACACAATTTTTTGCAATAATAGACAGCTCTTCTTAATTATATGTTGTGTATGTCAGTGTGAAAACTAGTTTCCAGTTTCTGATGGCTTCTGTTCCAACAAGTACTTAATAAAACCACAATGAGGTAAAAAAAAAAAAATTGCTCCAAATAAGCCAAAAAGTTTATAATGTAGCAAGCATAATGGAGAAAAAGACTATGATATTCCATATACCCACCACCCTTAGAGAAAAAGATGGACTATCAAACTCTTAAATATGTATGTAATATATAAAATATGCAATATGTAAACTATACAAATATATCAAGTATATATATTTCAAGCTCCTAAATACCCAACTCAATCATGGATTTGAGGCACTATTCAACCCAAAAATTACATGCAAATAGCAATGGCAGGACATGGGCTTGGCGAGTGTTGACTAGGAGTATAATTCAAATACAGATTTTGTTGGTTTTTTTAAAGGCATCAATTCCAAGGGTTGCAGAATTTGATCCATATTTTGTGCTTTTTGTGCCATCTTCTAATATCTTTCTATGATAATAGACAGTGTATGCCTTGTGTCTTCTGTCCTGTTACCTCGAACTTCTATCTCGGAAATCATTATTTTGGGCCTGTTTCAGTCATGCCTGTCCAAGGGGTTGGTAATTCCTTGGGGGCAAGTACTAGCCACATCCACAGTGCACCGCCCAGGCTGCCTGGCGTGGCGCCCCAGTCCTAGGAGGTGGGGTGCGGGGTGCAGCTCTGTCAGATCTGTCACTGAGGTCTGGGCCCAGCCTCATCAGCTTCTCTGTCCGCAGCTGTCAGAAGGCCCGGCCGCCCAGCAGACCCTCCGCGGCCTGCAGCCCTTCACCACCTACTCCGTTGGCGTGGAGGCCTGCACCTGCTTCAAATGCTGCAGCAGGGGGCCCACGGCGGAGCTGAGGACGCACCCTGCTCCACCCGCCGGGGTGGCCTCCCCCCACATCCAGGCGCTCGCCTCCAGGACAGCCTCTTTCCTGTGGAGTCCCCCCCTCTTCCCCAATGGCATCATCCAAAGGTAATCTGCCAGCCAGAAGGACGAATCAGCCCAAATAAGGCCTGCTTGCCGACACATCCCGCTCCCTGCTAGCAGATGCCTCTAGCCAATGGGCCAGATTTGCTGGTTTCCGTGGTCATGTCCCCTGCAAAGCATTTCAGTCATAATTCAACTAAGGATCGAAAGGAGAGCCACAAACTTGTCTTTAAATAAGAGAGATGCTGCCTGGCCTGTGTTCGCACTCACTGGAGGAATTTGCGCCTCCTCCCTCGTGGTTCTCAAGTGATCCATTCTGTAGCTTCTGCTGGGACATCCAGTCCTGTGGTTAACTCAGAATTTCCTCAATATTACTTAAAACATTGAAATGAGCCATTGTTTGAAAGAACAGAGAAGTTATTTCACTCAAAACAGTCGGAAGGAAACGATCTTTTTCATTTTTCGTGAAGGAGAGCCGTGTTCTCAGTCTCCTCTGAAAAGAGAGAAAGGTCTCACTCTGCCAACAAGGATGACCAGCCGCTGGGCGGACGGCAGGGTGTGTCCATGTGGGACTTCCCTCACCATCCCTGCTGTTCACCTCCACCAGCTCAATGAAGTGGGTCCACCCCCAGCCGGCGTGGCTCGGTGGTTGAGTGTGTGAGCCTGTGAACCAGGAGGTCATGGTTCAATTCCCAGTCGGGGCACATTCCAGGGTTGTGGGCTCGATCCCCAGTAGAGGGCGTGCAGGAGGCAGCCAATGAATGAACCAGTTTAGAGGAGAGTTACACTGATTCCATGCCCCGTTTTCTCCTGACGTGTTCGTCCTCCCTCCAGCTACGAGCTCCAGCTGCACAGGGCCTGCCTTCCGCACACAGAGGCTCCCTGCACCCCCAGCCAGACGGAGACGCAGTACAGGGGCCCGGGGCCCAGCGCCAGCCTGGGGGGGCTCCAGCCTTACACCACCTACAGGCTGCGCGTCCTGGCCCACAACCAGGCAGGCAGCGCGGCCTCCAAGTGGATCCGCTTCACCACCCAGAGAGAGCGTGAGTAGCAGCGGCCCACCTCACCCAGAGGCAGTAAGAGGGCAGTGGGCGAGGTGCGTCATGAGGGCAGGGAAAACCGTTTTATGGAAGGGTTTCCTGGGCTGCTACTGAGACGGCGGTGAAGGGGGCTGTTAGAAAGCATGCCTCATCCCCTGGCCGGGTGGCTCAGTGGCTAGAGCATCGGCCCGTGGACTGAAGGGTTCCTGGTTCAGTTCTGATGAAGGGCATGTACCTGGGTTACAGGCTTGATTCTTGGCCTTGTCCAGGCACGTGTCTCTCTCACATCGATGTCTCTCTCTGTCTCTCCTCCCTCCTCCCTTTCACTCTCTCTAAAAATAAATGGGAAAACATCCTCGGATGAGAATTAACAACAACCAAAATGCGTGCCTCTTGCACTTAATAACATGGAGATTTTAATGTACAGCGCTCCTGAGTGATGAGCCGGGCCATGAATTATTACACTCGCATTGCTGTTTGCAAGGCTCTTTAACACTCTTAGAAAATAAACAAACAGTTCAAGAAAAAGCTTTAAAAATAAATGGGTGCCAATAGGACATAATTCACCATCTAACAGTTTGGTTGGTGTGTGTGTGTGCGTGTGTGTGTGTGTGTGTGTGTGTATTTCATCTAGTCCTTGGGGCTTTGTAGCAATAAATATTGATTTGCTATGAAAATGGCTATCTACTATAGTTAATAGTGTTAAGGATCCTTTGCCTGTTAAAAGAGGGGAAAAGCAACAAAAGATGAGCTGCAGGGTTATGTTGGTGAGCAGAACCATTGTATGTTAATGGTTTTCTTTCATAAAACACTACTCTCCATTGATTTTTTGCGGGGGGAAGCAGGTGCAGTTTTGCTGAGAAAGCATTGCACACACGTTCCCACTGGTGGTCTTTTCTCCTCCAGCGCCAGCTTTATTAAACACTGAGGGTCATAGAAAGAATTCTGGCAATGCGAAAAGCAATTTATTGCTCATATGTATATATTTTTAAAGGCACACACACAGTCGGAGGTCATCAGTTTGCTAACATCCAGATTTGTTTCCCACAGCCCCCCAGTACCAAGCCCCGTTCTCGGTGACCAGCAACTTGACAGTGGTGTGTGTCAGCTGGGCCGACTCCTTCCTCCTGCACGGCCCGCTGAAGGAGTTCGTGCTGAGCGACGGGGACCAGCGTGTGTACCGTGGCCTGGACACCACCCTCTACATCCCGAGGACTGGGGGCCGCAGTGAGTGTCGGGCTTCTGTACCTCAGTGTGGAAGGCGCTCGGGCCCCTAGCGTCACGAGATGGTCACTCTGAGCCGTGGCCAGCAGGGCCTCAACGGCCACTTCAACTTTGGGTCCCTTCATGAGAACTTACACCTGTTAAGTTTTAAAGGAACAGGTACGGACCACGTGCAGAACAAGATCCACTCTGTGTACCATCCTTTCTCCTCTGATAATTCTTTTTTAATTGTTATTGATTTCACAGAGGAAGGGAGAGTGATAGAGAGATAGAAACATCAATGATGAGAGAAACACTGATGGGCTGCCTCCTGCACACCCCCTACTGGGGGTCAACCCTGCAACCCGACCATGTGCCCGGAGCAGGAATTGAACAGTGACCTCTTGGTCCGTAGATCGACGGTCAATCACTGAGCCACATAGGCCAGACCGTGATAATTCTTTTACTTTGCTATATAAGCTCTAAACTTCCCTAGTTCTATTACACACACACACACACACACACACACACACACACGCTATTAGTGCACTAATTGCAGCTCCATAATTATAAAATTAGAAATAGGTTTGCGTATGGGGTGAAACCTCACCATTGCCCTGGGATTCTGCTTTCGGACATTTTCCTGCTGTGATGCATTGTTCTAAGAGTGAGCCCCTGCTGGTGGGTGTGGATGACTGATCCCTTACCTTCTGTCCAGCCTTCCTTTTCCAGGTCACGTGCACCACGGAGGAAGGAAGCGCCAAGACGCCTCTGATCCAGTACGACCCCTCCACGGGCCTCGGTAAGCCCTGCCTCGCGTCACGTCTAGGGCACCCCCTGCTCCTTTTCCTAAAGAGACACGCGGGTGTTTGCACACATGTGCTGACACGTTACCATAGATGCTTGGAAGGAATTGTGTGAAGGGTCGAAGGAAATCTTCAAAAGTCCTCCTGGAACGGACGTGAGGCAAGGAGTTAGGGAGACTCTTCAGATGCCAGTAGTTGACTTGTAGGCAGAGATCAGCTTCCCCCTTACGCAGACCCTGCAGGGAAAGAGCTGCGTATGCGCCCTTGTTCCCCAGAGACAGTGATTTGTAGAGAAAGTCACAGGGAAGATCAGAGGAAGAGAAAAGGCTCCGGTGCCAATCCGTGCTGATCCCCGCGGCAATGTTCCAGATCCGAACCTAAACCGGTGATTTGGGGAAATTTCTGTCTTGTATCCCCCGTGAAAGATGGCGATCAACCATCAACACCGAGTAATGTAGCCAAAGAGAGAGAATTGCAACATTTTGGAACATCTTTTATTTATTTTTATTTTTAAATGTATATTTTTGTTGATTTCAGAGAGGAAAGAAGAGGGAGAGAGAGATAGAAACATCAATGATGAGAGAGGATCATGGATCGGCTGCCTCCTGCACGCCCACTACTGGGGATCGAGCCTGCAACCGGAGCAGGTGCCCTTGACTGGAATTGAACCCAGGACCCTTCAGTCTGCAGGCTGCTGCTCTGTCCACTGAGTCAAACCAGCGAGGGCTGGACCATCTTTTAAATTGAGTTCTACCCACAATCTTTGAATCTAACATCTATGAAACTTGACAATTTCAAAGGGCATGTTAGAGAAGTGCCCAACCTTTTCTATTAGCAAGGCCTTGGACGGATACCCTGTTCTACAGTCCAGTCAGTACTGTCATGTCAGATTTGCATACACACTGGTAGTTGGCTTTTCTCTTAATAAACATGTCCTATTATTCTGAAACTCGGGTGACCATTCAGATTGTTATCAAGGGTGGTTTTAGTATGGAAAGTAATAAAATTAGTTCATTTTCCCAGATGTTTCACATCTGGATGCCCCGTAAACTTCTTTGAGCACCTAACACAGTTCACCACATAGTCTGTCTCCTTTCACGGAGCAGCAGTGCCTGGAGCCGACCTCAGCTGGTATATTCAGCAACCCAGTGCCTAAAGTGGACATTCGGAGGCCCGAGGGACCCCAGAACTCACCCCGGGTGCTCCTCAGGCTCGTGCCTAAGATGAGAACTTGAACCTGGTTTTTCCGCTGGCCCCATACATTTTTTTTTCTTAGCAATGGTTCTCAAATTGAAGTGAGCGTAAGAGTCGCCTCACTGTGCTTGTCTGTTACATAGTTTCCTGGGCCCCTGGCACAGACTCGGAAGCGGAGGGCCCAGGTACCTGCTCTTTATGTATATGTATATGTGTATGTGTATGTGTATGTGTATATATGTATGTGTATGTGTATATGTGTGTGTATATTTATATGTGTATGTGTATATGTATATGTGTATGTGTATGTGTATGTATATGTATATGTGTATATATTTTTTAAATTGATATCAGAGAGGAAGGAAGAGAAGGGGAGAGAGATAGAAACATCAATGATAGAGAATCATGGATCGGTTGCCTCCTGCACACCCCACACTGTGGATTGAGCCCACAACCTGGGCATGTGCCCTGACCAGGAATTGAACCCTGACCTCCTGGTTCATAGGTCAGTGCTCAACCACTGAGCCACACCAGCTGGGCTAGGCACCTGCTCTGTAAGTAAGCCCATCCCAGTGGAACAGGTCCCCACATTGAGCACAGCCCACTGATGGGTTGAGTGCCTCAAAATGAAAGGGGACTTTGAAAAGAAAGGTTCCCCTGATGAGAAGAGGAACTCCGAGGACTGTGCAAAGTCACAGAAAATTCCGAGATGTATTGTCCGACCAGCGTGAACAGTCAGGTCTCGTTTTCATGATGCAGCTTGTTCGCTGCTGCCGTCCTCTTGCCTGGAGGCAGCCTTCCAGCAGGAAGGCCAGGCCGGGCTCCCTTCCCTCCTGCGGCTCCGAGCTCTTTCCTTTCCCAGGCTTCCCTCCGGCAGGCTGCCCTGCATTCCCCGCGTCCTCTCAGGCAAGGGGTCCACTGGGCCCGTCAGATCAACTTCTGGGGCTGCGGCCCTGCGCCACGCAGACAGGCAACCGGACTCTCCGAGGGCACAGCCAAGGTGGCAGTTTTATTGTCATCAAATAACACACATTGGTTCCTAATTAGGGGACTTCTGACCTGCACTGTGACCCCCTCTTCATCGTAGATGTGCGGGAGCAGAGCCCTGAGGCACAGGGACTCTCGTCGCCACGGAGTTGTCAGAAGTGGACTTCAGGTCACTCAGTCACATCCCTTCAAACCCCCTCCCCATTTCCTGCCCAACACGGGGCAGGAGAGGCAGGAGATGGCAGACCCACCGCCCGGAATGACCTCCCCTCCTCTCCCCGGTCCTGCAGGCCTGGTGCTGGCCACGCCCGGAGGGAAGAAGGGGTCGGGGAGCAGAGGCACCGAGTTCTACGACGAGCTGTGGTTCATCGCGCTGATGGCCGTCCTGGGCCTCATCCTGCTGGCCATCTTCCTGTCCCTGATTCTGCAGAGGAAGATCCACAAGGAGCCCTTCATCCGGGAGAGGCCGCCCCTGGTTCCTGCGCCGAAGAGGACGTCCCCGCTCAGTGTCTGTCCCCCGGGGGAGACCCACATGGTTTGTCTGAAGGCCGCCCGCTTCCCAGCACCAGACCGGAAGGCTCGCCTTTTTAGAGGGACATGTTCCCGGGGCCTCGTAACCGGGACTGGGTGGTAGTTGTGTCTGACTGAGCGTGAGGGCTGGGAGCCTAACTCTAGACCAGTGGTCGGCAAACTCATTAGTCAAAGAGCCAAATATCAACAGTACAACGATTGAAATTTCTTTTGAGAGCCAAATTTTTTAAACTTAAACTATACAGGTAGGTACATTGTTATTAACTTAATTAGGGTCCTCCTAAGGCTTAGGAAGAGCCTCACTCAAGGGGCCAAAGAGCCGCATGTGGCTCGCGAGCCGCAGTTTGCCGACCACTGCTCTAGAGCATTCCATTGATTTTGAGAGAGAGTGGAGGAGACAGACAGAAACATAGATGTGAGAGAGACACATTGATAGGTTGCCTCCCACACAGGGATTGAGCCTGCACCCGAGGTACATGCCCCTGATTGGAATTGAACCCGGGACCCTTCAGTCCATGGGCCGGTGCGCTATCCACTGAGCCACACCGGCTAGGGCGGGTTTCAACACTAAAAGGTGGAAATGAGCGAACGGTAGCCTTGTCCGCCTCCCGGGTCTCCTCCTTTCCCCGGGACACAGCAGGGAGCAGTGGGGGAGCCCCTGACGAGGCTGCCGTGCCCAAGGAGCAGGCGTGCTGGGGATGGGGAAGGGCAGGCTCCCTGGGAGGCCGGTGCTGCGTGGCTGGCGTGGGATGCAGCGTGTGCAGGTGTGTGTGTCCCGGGGCATGCGCATCCCAGGATGGCAGTGGGGTGTGAGCGTGCTGGGCTGTCACTGGAGAGGCACTAAGACTGTGCTGTGAAGTGCCACCAGCGCTGACCACCGCCTCCCTGTCTGTCCCCAGTTTGACTCCGTGGCTGACGTATCGGACGCGTGCAGCAATGTCACCCTCAAGAGCTATACCATGCACTTCGAGGTAGCTCCCTCCGTGTGCTGCGTGGGTGCATGGCCCCTGGGTGGCGTGTTGACATGAGGGGTAACGCAGAGCCCGCCCATGCTGAAGAGCAGCTAGACCTGCCTTTCCGCGCGTTCTGGGGCCTCATCAGGTTGGAGGTCTTCGAGAGCCTTTGTGTTCCTGATGTTAGTACCAGACCTGTTTTACTTCGGCGGCTGGAGCCTGTAACAAGGGGAAAGAGACGGGAGGAGAAGAAAGGGAGGCAGAAGTCCAATCCACCTTTTTATTTATTTATTTTTTTAATCCTCACCTGAAGATATTGTTTCATTGATTTTTTGAGAGAATGTAAAAGGGAGGGGAAGACAGAAACACTGATGTGAGAAAAACACATCAATTGGTTGCCTCCTGCAGGAGCCCCAACCAGGGCCCGGGCTGGGGAGGAGCCTGCAACTGAGGGACGTGCCCTTGACCGGAATCGAGCCTGGGACCCTTGAGTCCACAGGCCGACGCTCTATCCGCGGAGCCACACCAGCCGGGGCCAAGCTGCACACTTTAAGTGCAGTACGAACGTGCTCCCTTAGCGGGGCCATGGGAGGGGGCTGCTCGGGGCGTTCCACCGATCACGGAAACTTCCTCTGCAGGGATTGGCCGACACCAAGATCCCGCGGTCTGGGGCCCGCGTGAGCCTCAGGAGCAACCACAGCATCTCTGTCCTCCGGATCCCGAGCCAGAGCCAGCTCAGCCGGGCCTCCCAGGGCTCCCTGCACCGCAGCGTCAGCCAGCTGCTGGACCTGCACGACAAGAAAGTCCTGGTGGACGACGCGCTGTGGGAGACCATCATGGGCCACGACAGCGGCCTGGTGAGTGCGTTCTCCCGGAGCCTTTGCTCCACACCCGAGCGGGATGGCCTCCTGCACCTGCTGGGGCTGCCTCCCCCTCACCCGGCACAGGGCCCCCCTCCGACCCTTCACCCAGCAGCTCACTGGTGTCGCTGTGACTGTTGGACGAGCAGGGTAGAAAAGTCGTCTTGTTTTGTTAGCACACAGTAGAGCTCAAAAAATACACTCATGAGTAAGTGAAGAGACATACATGGTAGAAAGGACTGGAATCGTCATTGGCTCTGTTGTTTGCCATGAGCCCCCGGTGACTGGAATGAACAAATCCCCAGCTTGTACCGCCCGGCGAACTTCTTCCTTGTGCCGGCTCCCTAGGTGTCTGCTGGCGGGTCGGTCCTTGGGACAGTAGGTAATAAACAGAGCCAGCTAAGGGCTTCGCTCGCACTCCCCTCCATGGCAGAATTCGCCACCGGCATTTCTCCCACCCTCTGCTCCTGCTCTCCCGTCCTTCTCCCCAAGTTCTAACTTTTCCTTCACCCCAAGAGCTGCTGGCTTCCTTGAAGCCTTTCTTAACTAAGGGAGACTCTTAAAGTTCCCAGACTCCAGGTTCCAATCACAGTGACAAGAAACACACAGTGGGCTTATTGGGCATGATGTGTGATAGGCATTTAAAAATATGTATTTTTTGATTTCAGAGAGGAAGGGAGAGAAAAACATCAATGATGAGAATCATTGATCGGCTGCCTCCTGCAAACCCCCCACTGGGGATCGAGCCCACAACCCTGGCATGTGCCCTGACCAGGAATCAAACCGTGACCTGGTTCATAGGTCGATGCTCAGCCACTGAGCCACATTGGCTGGGCATGTGATAGGCTGTGTGTGCGTGCGTGCGTGCGTGTGATAGGCTTTTTTAAATCAAGGATTTCCTTGATGTTAACAGGACTAAGTTCCACGGTTCTATCTCAGATCTAGTTTCTAGGTGGCAGGAATCATTGTACCAGTCTCATGCCGGATGCACATGCATGATGGCGGTTTCAGGTGGCTCAGCGCAGCACAGCGAGGGCTCAGGTGCCGGTGTCCTCGCCCGAGGGCACAGAGTCCTTTTTTCATGAACTGGGACCTAGGAAACATCCTGTGACTGCAGAGCCATTTTCCACTGTCCCACGAGGGGCCATTTGTGCCTGCTGTCCAGGGCTAGGAGCAGGCAGCATGCCCAGCAGGGCCGGGACTGCTCCGGAGATGCCAGTAGGTGGCGCATTAACTTTCCTTACGATTGATATTCCTGAACCTACGCAATACACAAAGGCAGTGGGAGTGGGAGCAGGGAGCCATAGAGCTTGTGTTCCGGCTCTTCCGCTGCATTTTGAACTAAATCTCAAATAAATAAGTATATACACACACACACATAAAGGCTGCGTAAGTACTCCATTTTTAAAATGTTCTTACTTGCCCACCCCACTCCCACTTTTATATATTGTCTCTGCTTTGCTGACCAGAACACAGGCTTAGAAAGAAAGATGAAGGTGTGGCACAATGCGCTCCTCCAGGACACATACACTGGCTTAGTGTGTAGCTCACCTGTGCGTGTGACCTGCTGCTTCCCGTGAGTTTAAGGCAAGGAGGCTCCGGCCACACCTCAGTGGAGCGCAGGGGATTGGAACTGCCGCTGGGTGGTGGGCGCTGCGACCGCGAGCCTCCCCTAACCAGACGGCTTCTTTCCAGTACCTGGACGAGGAGGACCTGATGAACGCCATCAAGGGCTTCAGCTCCGTGACCAAGGAGCACACCACCTTCACCGACACCCACCTGTAGGGCCGCCGCCTGCAAACGTGAGTGAGCCTGGGCGTGGCTGCACGCCCCGTTCCCGCGCCGTCTCCCCGACACGCCAGAGGCAGAGCCGCTGCTCGTTATCTGTCACCCTTGAATGACATGGGACGGTCCCCCTAGCAGAGGTCTAGCAGAGGTCGTTGTTCTGGTGTCTGAAACAAAGGGTGCCGAGCACACGAAAACTCTCATTGCGAGGAAGCTGAAAACTACACTTTCACCTGGCCCTGGCCCTGGCCCTGGCAGAGAGACCACAGGTAAAACAGTCAGTGGGCGCAGGGCTGTTACCAGTGAAGAGAAGTCAGTCTCAGGCCGAAGTGATTCCGAGAGCATGTCCCTGCGGGTCCCACAACCCTGTAAGGAACAGCCGTTCCAACGGTCACAGCCGCAGAACCAACCCCGACTTCAGCCCAGCGGGGTCATTCAGAGGCCACACCCTTGGGGAAGGGTTTGTACTCGGTTACACTGTTCAGGGACATTCCCGACCTGCCCCAGCATCACAGTTAGGGTCTGTTCCCAGCAGCCTTCACTCTTGCAAAAGGCTGTGTTAAGTACTCAGCTTTTTACATTTTCTCACTTTCCCACCCAACTTTTATGTGACTGACGAGAAAGATGGGACAGGTAATTACAGCCCTTAGTAACACCCATCTTGTGCTTCACTGGCCATGTAAGTTACTTTCGTACGTATTAAGTGCTCCCTCTCACCTCCCTTTTTGTTATGGGAAGAAGACGTGGACAAATGCATGTAGGTACACTTCAAACAGCTGTTCCTAAAACAACTGAAAACACAGGTAGTCTTCATCATTTTTATTTGACTTGATAAATAAATACAGGAGAAGGGTTGTGAAACCACTGGCAATATGGTAAACTTTAAAGCATTTATTCAATTTTACTCACTTATTTCCTGGAATGAGAATATATACATTTTTCACCAATAAATGCTTAATGCTTCACAATTACCCTATTTGCAGATACTTGAAAGTCATTCCAATCACATGGGAAAAAAAATACAAAAAATTATCTTTTCTTACAATTTAAAATATATTCAAAATAACATTTTTGCAGCAGCCCAAACCTTTGACAAAATTTCAGAGCTGTAGTCTCCTGAGCATCTATCTATAGGCGCAAGCGGCGGGCCTTCCCCACACGCCATGCGCATGGAGAGCCACAAACCTCGCATATCAACTCTGGTCGCCCAATGTTAAAATCAGACTTGTTAGTGACATCTCTGGGTTTGTAAAGAAAATGATGGTAACTGAAATTCGTAAATATTCCAGCCCATATGGAAGAAAGGGGGATGGTTCTGTTTTGGATGTGTGGCAATTAACTGATTAACAAAGTAGCCACGTTCTGATTAAATAGTTTGGATTATTAACACGGTGGCTCCTACACGAGGCAGACTCGCACTGGTAGTGTTCCCTTCTGGGCGCTCATAGCTTTGTCCTTATCATTCCATCTGTTCAAACACGGACAACTGCTCCCACTTGAAAGAAAGTTGACGTGGACTTTGGGCATTTACTATTGGTGACGCGTGCTAAGATTGAAGACCTACACTTACAAGTACCCTCAGCGACTCTGCCACCAGGGCAGCCTGGTGTTCAACATCAATAGTGTTTTGAATGACACGGTATTTCTCCACAAACATAGCACCTCATTAAGTATCAGGTAAACACTGTGCAATCACAATTAGGTTGAGAGACTAAGTTCCACGGAGAGAAGGTGAGTGATTTACGATAACCTTGCAAGGCAGGCCTCAGGCATAATCTACATGAGGAATGTGGTCGGTTGGTTCCCATATTCTCAGGGGTGCTCACCTATACGGTGCCATCTGGTTAAGGTGGGGTGGTTCCTACACGTATTTCTGAGCTCCCTGGACTAGCTTTACAAATGATCAATTGAACGTGCTTGTAAACCTAAAAATAATCTTCAAAAAGGTCAAAAGAGCTCTAGTTTTTTTCTCTTTATCCATCTCATTCTGTGAAAAAGATAGTAAAGTCCGACGTTTTTGTCAAGTTTTGGTGTAGAAGCTAGTGTACTGGACCCAGGAGTTGGACTTCCATCGAAAGCAGGGGTGGGGAACGTCCAGCCCACAGGCTGCACAAGGCCCTGCCTGGGCAGGGTGGCGAGGCCGGTGCATGTTCGACCACATGCAGCAGGCTCCCGTCGAAGCTGGTAATTCGTACGGCCTGCACGCAATGTCAAATGGCCAACGGGCCCTGGCAGGAAAAGGCTCCCCACCCTGCTCTGAATGAACAACACCCTGCCTGCCGGGTGAGCTCACAGGCTGTACTCCTGCCCCGAGGAGTCGCTCTTCTTGTGCCGAGGGGACGGCGTGGTCTTGGTGGGAGAGGGGGACGCGGTCCCGGGCGAGTCGGTGCCTCCATCGGAGGTGCTGGGCGAGGAGGCCAGGTGGGGCCCTTTCTTCCTGCCCAGGAGCCCTCCTCCGTCGAACCCGCCTCTCTTGCGGAGCTCCCCTTTGTCACCGTCATCCTCGGGCGCCCTCTTCTTGGGTTCCGGGGCAGCGTCGGCTGCTCTGTGCGCTTCCGACCCACCATCGGACTCTCTCGCGCTTCTCGTTTCGGCTCCAGGAGCCTTGCCCTCGGGCCCAGCACAGTCCCCCGCCGCCCGCTTCACCTCCGCCTGGATGGGGCCCGAGGTGGCGTCTTCCGGCACGGCGCGCTCCAGGTTTCTGTTCAGGTTGAGGGTCTGGAAGTCGCGGTAGCTGTGGAAGCTCTCAGTCCTCCGCGCCCGGGCTAACAGCGGGCTCTCCCGGTACGGCCGCACGGAGCCATACGTGGCTGCCTCCTGGATGGTCTCCTGGTGCTGCAGCTGGAGGCTGGAACAGGTTTAGAAATCACAGGTCAGAGCTTGCTGAGATTCTTCAGGGGCACGTCTCAGGAATTAAACCACAGTGTACGCACGTGACATAAATATGTGAAGACACTACCTTCTTGTTCTTATTTCTGTATATAAACACATATAAGTACTTTATAAAATTGCGTGTGTATAAACTCCCCATGCAAATATCCCAGATGTAGTCAGTGAAGCGGGATCCTGTTTTCAATTACAGTGGCATAAAGTATGTATGAGTCCAGGTGTACAACAGTGATCAGACCTTTATGTAATGTACAAAGTGATACCCTGTCAGTCTAGGCCCCATTGACACGACAAGGTTATTACAGTATTGACTGTACAGTGGAACCTCGTTTCTCGAACAATTCGCTTCTCACCCTAACAGCCCTTCCATGCTGACGCCTGTAGGATCAGCCTCGCCTCCCTCAGGTGATTAAGGAGAGAACACACAAATACACATTTTAGCAGTTTCCCTCGGCTAAAATCTCAGAATATTGTGCTGTGAATATTTGTGTTTTGCTTTCCTTGCTGCTTATAATTGTTTTCATGTTCTTTTAAAAGTGTTTGTGTATAGATTACACAGCTAATTAGCCATGTACTATCTATATAGAAGAAAGGTTAAAACAGGAATCATTGGGGGGTTGAATCGATTATTTCTAATAGGAAGGAATGATTCGCTTTTCCAACAGCCCCCAGCACAAATCAAGCTCGAGAAACGAGGTCCCACTGCATTCCCTACGCTGTACCTCACGCCTTTGTGACTGTTCCTGTAACCCCAGCTAAGTTTCTGGATGGAAAGCTGAAAAAAGCTGGAGAAAGGGCTTTAAAACGACGGTAGAACCAACGTAATTCAGTATCGGGCCTTCAGTTTAGATTTGGATTTTTTAGAATACATTAACGAAAAAGATATAATATGCCATTGTCTTAAAAGTACACAATGCATGCAAATTCCGAATCGTTATGTTGTTCACCAGTAAGTATTGCAGTGCTGGCTGTGTGTCAATGACACCTCAGGAGAACAAACTGCACAGTGTCAAGATCAGGAACAAAAATGCCACATACTATCTAAAGTCACAGATGATGACTTTTCTGATTTCCTTTGAATGATTCTCGATCACAAAACAGGCACCCAAATGAGCAGAAATTCACAAAATAAGGTAAAGGGTAAAAATGCCTTCCTATGCAAAGACCCAGATGCATGCAGTGGAGACCTTTAGTGAGAAAAGTGTTTTTGAACTGAACAGCAACGTAAAGTGTGACTGTGCAATGTGACTAAAACCGGCTTTTGTGAACGCGTCCCCCAGAGCAGCCCCGCCCACCTGGAGCTGGCCTGGAGCCGGCTGTGCTGCACCACGGAGGCGGCCGGGCTGATGCTGGGCGTGGCGCAGCGGGAGGCGCTCAGGTCGCACTGGTCCAGCAGCTTCAGCAGCTCCTCCTCCGTCGGGCCGCCTGCATCTGAGGAAGCACAGGATTACACGGCTGCCCGCGCCCCGTCCCGTCCCCGGTCTCCCAGGACACCTACCCTTGTCCTCGCTCTTGCTGACCATGTCCATGGCGGTGGTCAGGTCCCACATCTGAATGCTGCCGTTGGTGTGGCCGGTGAACAGGTAGCGCCGGGGCCGGGAGCCCATCCTGCTGGAGCCCTCGCACTCCCGCACGGTGAAGGCGGAGATGGGCGTGCAGTCCACCGCCTGGATCTCACATATTCTGTAAGCGACGGCGCACAGTCGTAAACCACGGGACAGACAGCATTGCAGACAAAGTAATTCCAAAATCTGAATTAGAGTCAGAGGTGAATACACCACATACATAAACAGATGTAAAGGGGTCAAGGCAAGTCACAGGAATCAAAGTTAAACTTTGTTTCTTTGAGTCTCATGAAAAGGTTCTTATAAAATAATGTAGTAAAAGTCATCAAAACCAGGCAAATAATTTAAGTCAAAGATCCTTGGTAAGACATGAGCAGTTCTTTCAAAGTAGTTATAGACATTCACTAGAGAAGATGTTGGAAGTCATTTAAGATTTATGTGTAAATGACAAACAACTGAAACCAGAGGACACGTACAGCGGTGTACAGAGGCCTGCGAGCACCCTCCGTTAGGATGATCCTCTGACCTCTCGGAGCCTGAGCTGTCTGTAAGCAGAAGGCTTCGCATTAGCTGCTTAAGGGGCTGCTGTTCTATTTCTGCTTATTTTTATAAATGTAGCTTTTCCTCTGGAATCATAAAGTTAACAGGTATAAACTAACTGTGGTTGGTACAACACATTGCTACTGTGTGAGCTAAAGAGAGGAGGGAGGCCGAAACCGGTTTGGCTCAGTGGATAGAGTGTCGGCCTGCAGACTGAAAGGTCCCAGGTTCGATTCCGGTCAAGGGCATGTACCTTGGTTGCGGGCACATCCCCAGTAGGGGGTGTGCAGGAGGCAGCTGGTCGATGTTTCTCTCTCATCGATGTTTCTGACTCTCTATCTCTCTCCCTTCCTCTCTGTAAAAAATCAATAAAATATATTTAAAAAAAAAAGAGAGGAGGGAGGAGGTTAGACCTGAACAAGGAGATGAAATACTACGTTGTCAGAGGTTGTTACAACAGCAGTTTTAATAAACATTTGGCAGCTTCTTCAAATATGCACAGAACACTGAGTGATTTATAACATTTCTCAAGGTAATAATTTTGTCTTTACCTTATAGGCTTTAGTACATAAAGTTTTCCAGAATCAACTCATGCAATGAACTTGGACAAAAAATTTATCATCTTAGGAAAAAAAAAAAAAATTATCATCTCAGATTTTATTAAAATAGTAAGAAATTAGAAATAATATGCTGAAGGATAACTGAGAAATTATTAAAAGCAGAGTAACATTAATATGAGTATCCATAACTTTCTTAAGTACTAATAGGAATTTTGATATGCAAAAAAATGTTGTGTCTTTAAAGAAGAGAAATGTTATAACTCAATGTGTCTGAGGCGGTAACATTTTTAAAACAGTCGAATGGACACGGAAGAGGACACTAACTTCTCCTCGGCAGCTATACTGGCAGGGCCACACCGGGCAGGTCGTGTCTTTACTCATTTGATCCCGTGCTGTCCTACAAGGTGTGGACCTTCTTTCATAAAGAAACCGGGGCTCAGAGAAACAAAGCAACCGAGGGTGAGTGTCGGCGGCTGCTGAGAGGAAGCGCCAGACCCGCGTTCGGGTCAGCTGCCCGCCCTCCCACTCCTGGTTGCTCTGCCGTCACTGGTCCTTCCTGACTGTTCAGCATCAGGAAACCTTACGTGTATCCTAGAGAACAAGCACTCGATATCCTGGCCTGACTCCACGGTAAAGCAAGGCCAGGGAGCGGGCAGACTCCTCTCGGCAGTGTGTGTGTGCCTGCACGCTCATCAGCGACTCCACACTGTTGTCTGAGGAGGGGGAGTCCGGAGCAGGACCCGCCCAGAAGCCTTACCTCTTCCCGGTGGAGGAGAGCCTGACGAACAGCTTGTTGGTGATGGGGACCACTTTCTGGATGAACACCTGCTGATCATCTCGCTCTCCAAAGGGCCCTTGATCAGACGATGCCAAAAGAAGTGCAAGTTTAAATGGTTTCATTTAACATTAATACTGGGGGGGAAAAGGATTTTTCACGCCTGTCAATGTGGCCTCGCATTCCACGTCAAACAGACAAAATGCAATGATGCGAGGACTTCAACGTGCATTAAAACATTTTTAAGAAATGCATGTTTCAAAACTGTTTGTTGTGCAGTGAGGCTGTTAACGCTGAAGGCAGGAATAAGCTTAGGGGTGTCCATGGTCAGTGCCTGTGGGAACCCAGGAACGCATAAGCTCCACCTTCACTCACCACCTTTGAGAATTGCTCAGTTGCTTTTATGTATTGACCTTTTTTTTTTTTGGGGGGGGGGGGGAGCCAACATGCAAAAATCTTAAAAATAAAGTGCAACCCCATTAAATAGAATTTAATGAATCAGAAGCCTGTTGGACCCTGCAAAGTTTTCTTATCTAATTAAGGAAAAGATTCAATTATTTTTACTTGGTTGTACTTGGCAAGGCAAATCATTGACTTCATCCATTTTAGAAAGATCCTTAGCATAAAGAAAAGTGTTTTCATAAAAAACTTAAATGTAATATTTTAATAATTCTCTAACCCCGTCATACTCAATATCTAAAATAACAAAGTATTATTCACAAAAGTATATGATGTACACAATATAATTCACACATTACCTTATGTGAATCATACCTAATGAGATGAACAATTACATCTTCATTAAAGAAATAAAGTGCTCCAATTCACATAACCATCATGGCTTTTAATTATAAACAAAAATAGTTACCCTTTGGAGATATGTACTAAATTTGTTTTAAATGGATTTCATAATTTAAATCTCACTTCCAGGTTTCTACTGCTGTTCACACACTCTGCCCCGGCCACACGGGATGGGAAAGCCGACAGCGCTCACCGATGTCATTCCCAGAGGAGTAGCTGCCGGGACTCTCCGTCTCCTCCAGAGACAGGATCTTGAACGAGGCGAGAGGGGTGGAGCCGGGCTGCGTCGAGATCATGCCTCTGAAGCGTGTCACCGTCCACGTCCGGACGTGATTGTTATCTGCACAGACTAGGAGGGAGGAACACAGCGGAGCTAGTAAACACGGATCTGAAAGAGCACCAGCCAACACTTCCACAAACACACTCACTTTTCACTGTGATCACCACTGAAGAGATCACAGCACATCTTTTGGAGTGGCAAATGGCATGTTTATCTTAAAATTACACTTAATTTGAGAGAGCTGAATATGGTTTTCCTTCTGCACATGTAAGGCATGTAAGTACACCTATGGACCCTCATAAAAGTAGCCTATGGAGCAGAAAAGGGTAAAGAAAAGTATTTGTAAGAGAAAAGATAGTAAACAAGTTGCCTAGTTTGTTTTTTAAACCGCAGAAACTTTCTCCTTATGTTACTCAGATATTAAACAACCTAGACCAGGAGCAACTGAAAACATATCCTCACAAATGACATTTGTCAGAAGCTATTAGGAACCCACTGATAGTTACATGAGGAAAATTAAGATTCCCTATAAAGCTGAGAACTATTTTTATATCAAGTAAGAGTATGTATTGTAAAAATATACTCTAACTTCATTTACTTTTTCATATAAATATTAAGTGGGCATATACTGAGATAATCCTAACAAGTAGCCTCTCTTTTTTTCCCCTTTGGTCTGAACACATAATGATACTTTTTGGCTTATATTTTTAAATTACTGTAAATTTTGTGGCATACCTTAATAAAAATGTATACTAATTGGACATGATTTCAGAAACTTGTTATTACCAAAAACTTATTACCAATAAGTTATGAACTCATCAGTAAATACTAGGAAAACATCTGAAATTAACTGTAGATATACAACAGTTTTTACTGGAAAAATGCCATAGTTGCACATTTTAAAACAAAACTTTAGAAAGAAATTTCAAAATTTTTAATTTTGGCTAATTGCAATAGGAATAAAAAATGTACAAATGTTACTTAGGTAACAAAATTCCCAATTCTCAGAATACCAGCTTTCTGTTAAAAAGACATTTAGTTCTAGGCTGTTTATTCAGCTTCATGGGTAATAATATCCTGATTTCACTATTAACCCAAGGATTCAGAAAAATTTAAAAATCTGTAAAATTATGGCAAATTTTGTTATTTGGTTCAAATGAGCAACTATGGCAATTTTGTTAATTAAAAACTTCATACTATTAAGACATGAAAACAAACACTATGGCAGCGGTTCTCAGCCTGTGGGTTGCGACCTCTTTGGGGGTCGAATGATCCTTTCACAGGGGTTGCCTAAGACCATCGGAAAACACATATATAATTACATGTTATTTTTGTGATTAATCACTATGCTTTAATTATGTTTAATTTATAACAATGAAATTGGGGGTCACCACAACCTGAGGAACTGTATTAAAGGGTTGCGGCATTAGGAAGGTTGAGAACCACTGCACTGTGGAAAAAGAATGTCATTACATTTATACCAGTATATACATATTTTTTACACTTATATTGATGTCCACCAGGTGGCAGAATAACATAACTGAGCACTGCATGCATAAAGTACTCCAGATTAGTGGCTAAGGTGGACATTTTTCTTGACAAATTTACTTAAATTTCAAACCGATATGAAATAGTGGATATTAAAATGCAAGTTTTACTGTAGTTCTTTGGCACATGCTACAATATCGCCATCAAAATAAGAGCAGTTACTGCTGAGGTTTCTAAGCACTGCCATGTAAAAAGAACCCTGCAAAACAGCCTTTCTCACAGGGTCAACCGGCCGGACCCCCTGCCTCCCTCTTGGAGGGGTTTGCAGTCGGCTCTGCCGCAGAAGCTAGTTCTTCACACACGAGGTGCCGACTCGAGGAGGGGACACGTGGGCTTGGTTTCGGATCTGGCTGCGGCCCTGGCCCCGCAGACTTCTCATCGAGTGCAGTGATGCAAGTACTTCAGCTTGCATTAAAAATGTTTAAAGAAATACCTATCTGTAAAAAATGGTATTTTGTACTGAAGGGAAAATACGCCCAGGAATGTGCACGAGGCTGCTTTGCTGGTCTTCCCGTTTGTGAAACTAGGGAATCCCCAGGCACGGTTCCACAGCGGCCTCCTCTCCAGCAGGGCCCTCCCCTTACCCGACACGAGGTGCTTCTCGGACAGCATGATCTTGGTCACGGGGCTGCGGTGCACGGTGAAGGTCTGGAAGAGCTGCGGGCCCGACCCCACCGTCTCGGGGTGCTGCACGATCACCCGCACTGCCCCAGAGCTGGTACCGTAGGCGATCTCAATCCAGTTCCCACTGACACCTGGGGCACAGGCGAGGGGGGGGCATTAGGCCACAATAAACCATGCAGGAAGCTGCCCTGGCAAAGCTCCCCTGCGAGTGGGGCAGAGCAGACCCAGTGCCCCACCAGCCCCATCGGCCCAGCTCAGGAACCGGGGACCCTCCCCTGCACTGTGTCGGCTTCTCATAGCAGCTCTCTCACACGGATCATCTACTCCCGTCTACCCACCTCTACTCCTCAACGGACAGTAGCCAAATCACCTTTTTATCCAGGTCACCCTGTAGAGTGCCCGAGACATCATAGGAATTCTTTAAACATTTATTGAGCAACACACCGGATGCAAAGCCATAGCCCATGTTCCTTCTAGCCCAGCATGACCATCCCTTGTACTCTGCTGCAATACAGAATCTTCCTGGAGGAGTCGAGTGGTGTATATAGTATATCCTATTTTACAGTTTCAAAACCCTTCGCCCTGGAACACACACCCCCCACCTGGTTACATCACACTCACCGCGCTGTCTCTAACCCTGCCCAGCTCCTCCCGTCAGGCCATCTGTGGCTCTGTTTCTACACAAGTGCCCAGGCCCCACCCAGGGTTAAGGAAGGATGGGGTTCGGTGGCCTGTCCTCTTCAAGAGCTTCAGAGAGGGAGCCTCTGACTCTACCAGCTCCTGGCCTGGTTCGCCTCAATCCCTGAAGGCCCTGGAAAGCACTTCTGGCCTGTAGGCGGCTCCTGCCTCCGCAGAAGCAGCGTAGCCTCTAATTCAGACAGAGGAACTGCCGCTCACTCTGCAGAGGGCAAGCTTGCTGTGAAGGGCTGGGCAGCAAAGATTCTAACCTGTGCACCCACCTGTCCATCACAGCCACGGAGGAGCCAGAGACGGCCGGGAAAGCATTAATGAAGAGCGCCTGGCCTGGCTCGCTGAGCCCAATACAGTTAAAATCTCACCTCAGTTTCAATCCAAACCCCCTGGTGCACTAGAATATTTTTTTTTTCGGACCACAGAATTATTTCCTTTAGTGAATTACATAAAATGACATTTTATCAGTGACATTCACACCTATCGATATCATTGTGCACATTTCCTAAAATTCCTTTAGGAAATTTAATAAATTTCCTAAAATTCTTTTCATTACTGATAATTTATTAAGTTCCCATGTATGTTTACTGTTCACCCCAGAATATAAAAACTTTGTAATTTACAGAACTTGTTAATTGCATTGCAAAGGCCTTTGAAAGGCAATGGAAGTTATAGACACTGAACTTACAAGTAAAATGTCTTTCCAGAACTTAAATCTGAAATCTGCAAAGGAAATAAGCTCATCTATGTCCAATAAAGATGAGCAGTCTAAGAGCTTTTGTCTCTGGTTAAAAAATATAAAGCCTAATTTCAAAACAGAATCAGCTGCTGCAATAGGAAGGTCAATGTGTCAATATTTTGGTAATTTGGGCTGATGCCGGAGGAGGCGGCCGGTGTGATGTCACACCCCTCTCTGGGCCATGCCTGACTTCCACATGAAAGCAAGTGTAAGCTTCCTGCAGGCGGGGATGGAGTCCCAGCGCTGCAGCGGGGAGAACGCAGGGCCGCGGGCACTGACTGGTTTTGGGGGTGAGGTACACGCTCAGCGCCGTGATGGCGTCATTGGAAGGGTCGTGATAGAGCTCGGTCACCAGGAGGTCGTTGTCCTTCATCCGCAAAGGGAACTTCTGCATGTCTGAAACAGAAACGCTCCGGTCACGTCGAAACCAACAGCGCGTTTGTTTAACACTAAAGGGGGTGACGTGTTCTTGTCGTTTAAGAGCCTGGGGAGCAGGACGTGCTCACTCACCGATGTAATAGATGGACCCGTTGTTACACCCGAGCAGGAGGAACGACCCCGCGGTGTCGTAGCTGGTTATGGGGACGACATCTTGAACCTGATGCGGCGAGATTGTCATCAGATGTCAGATATTAATTACAATTTATTTTCTGCTCCATTTTCTCAAAATTCTTAATAAAAAACACACACCAAGATTCACTGTAGGTGGGGCTTAGAAATGGGCGTTTTGTTCGTACACACATGCATGCACACACACAGCAAATGGTGAAGGACCACGTATGTGATTCCCTTTAAAGCTTTTAAAAATGTGAATTTCCACAGGGGCACATGGTTCTGAGACCGCAGCACTCTGAGGACCGGAAGGCCAGGTCTGAGCAGGGCACACAGCGATCAGGCCTGCTCAGTCACCTAGCGAGGGCAGCCTGAGACCAGAGCACAGATCAAGCGACTTCCGCAGAGTACGTCTTCCCTGGATAACCTTCCTTTCTGTGAAAAGACAGCTCCCCTACTTTCACTCTGCCCGCTGCAGGCTTCACCTGTTTCCTAGGAAACGGCATTAAGGCAAATACGCTTCATGTTTTGTTTTTTCAAGCACCAGAATAAAAATTCAGTTTCCAAGCAGATCAACATAGTTGCAAATTAATAGCTGCTTATATTTGTGCTAAAAGAAAAGCAAGGGGCATGATTTTTACTACAAAACCAAACCAAACCGAAAGTATGGTTTGCTAGAGCAGAGCAGTGACAATAAGGAAGATCCATGCTCTTCCCTGGCACAGCTAGGAGGTGCGCATGAAACCTCACAGGTGCCACTCAATGCAATGCTCTCCGCGTACCAGGCACTCCAGCTTGGGAAGAGGGATGAGAGGCTTGTGCATTGTGGGCAACAAGAAAAGTAACAACAGTGCAGCACGATCAGAGGGGGGAGGAGGCTCATTGAGGCCCAGCGCGGGGGGAGGGCAAAGGCCACGGAAACGTGCAGAAAAGTGAAGCTCGGGAACTGGACAGTCACCGAGGAAGGGGAGGGGAAGGACGTGCTGACAGAGCAGCAAGTGTGAAAGCACAGAACCCAGGCCCGTTCCTGTGGAAAGGAAAACGCAAAAGGAGCTAAAAGTTGCAACTCAAGCCATGTCAAGGAAATAAATGGCAAATCACAATTTAAACACTTTTTGCAAAATGACTTCCAATTCTTAAAAACAGTCCAATTTTATCCAGAAGCAAATTTGCCACTAAATTTATTCACTTATTCTGTAAAATCAAACGGAAACAAAATGGACTCCACAACAAGCAAGCAGGTGCACAGTCAGCAGGAGTTTCAGACGCTCTCATGGCTGCCACCTGCTCCAGGTAGGACTCACCTGCCAGTGCTGAGTGACGGCGTTCCACACGCCCACCTTCCCGGTGTGGCTCGTGGCCACCAACTGGTTACCGATGAAGAAGAGAGCGTCTACGGGGACGCCGAGGCTGAACACTCCTAAACGGTAATGAGAAATAACGAGGCTGATCAGTCATCAATCAAACCCAAACCTTAAAAACATCTTAAAGGCGACTACTTTTAACCTAGGCTCATGTCTACAAATTAGGTGCTAAACACTTTGGGGACCAGAAAGAAGCAACTCTTCAGCAGCTTACACACTCCTAAGCAGACAGACGCCTGCCCCAAGTCCTCGCACACCAATAGGACGGCCTGTCATCGGAAGCCATGGTTCCCACACCTGTTGATCATTCTGATTTGCCAGGTAGATTTAAAAAGAAAAAAATAAAATAACCGGCCCCAGGAGCTATGCCAGGCCCCTCAATCAGAAAGCCACTGCGCTGCTAGAAAGTACATGGAGATTTAGCTGCAACTCGTGGATCAGGTGTCTGGGAACCACTGGTCTGAGGAATACAGACTTGGGACCCTCAATGATCTAGAACCTGGAAATAAGAAAAAAAAGGGGGGGTGGGGGTGGGGGACAAAGGAGTCATTCAACACTCAGACACCCAGGCCTTTACTCTGCTTGTCTAAACCCCTCATTTCCCAGCAAGTAGATGTCAGTGTAATTTATACAAAAGGCACTATGTTAGGCCATGGATTGACAACACAAGCCGGGAGCTTATGGTATAAATAGAGGAAAAAATGCCAACAGCCAATTAGAGCCTAAGGTAACAGTAACAGAAGATACACAGGTATAAACTACCCAGAGAGGACCAAGGAGTAGGAAGGGTTTGAGGATATTTCTTAGGAAAGAAGTCGTGTGAGTGGGTTTTTAGAAAGGTGAACAGGAGTTCATCAACTGGGGGACTGGGCATGGGAAGCCCAGGGAATCTGAGGAAAGGGGGGGGGGGGGGGAGTAGTGAGGGAGGTTGGAAGGACCAACATTCCACATTGAGAGCAGGAGCGTGAGGTCTGACGCAGGGAAGCCTGGGATGCCCTGGGCGCCGACGGCTGGGGCGGGGGCCCTGGCTCTCGGGAGGCTGCCCGCCGCCTTCCTGGTTCTTGCTCTCTCATCTCTAAAGCAGCTGCAGCGGAAGGTCTCGGTGTCTAGTTCACCTTCAAAATGTCACAATCCAATTTTGACACAAATAGTATCACCTTAATTATTTGAAAAACACTTTATGAAAATGTCTTTTTATCCAAAAATAATGGGAAAATACCTCACCTATTTAATGTGGTTTTTAAGCTGTGTCACGTATCAGTTTTTTGTTTTTTAAAAAAGTACCTATTATGTGACTACACGAACAATTTTCTCAGCATCTAGCTTACGAAAAACAAGGCATTGAAGAAGTCATCGGGAGGAACAACCAATTAAATGCAATGGCAGCATGTATTAAAACCGTAAGCCGGGAGAGAAAACTGATTTCTTTTGAACTGTACACCTGTAGTGGGTATTCCTCGTTCTGTGCAAAACTGCACTGCACACAAGACCAGCAGCAATCAATAACACCGTGAAAAGTCTTAACCGATCTTAAAGCCAGACATCTCTCAGGAATAAAAATGACCGACACTGGATGAAAAGAAAGAAAAAAACACGGCTATTGATAGAAATGTCTCATATGTATATTTTTGTATGTGTAAATACATATTTATGTACATGAATATACTATTTTAGTCCAACCAAGAAAAAAAAAACAGCAAAATTAACACACAAAAAAGCTCAGCCCTCTGGCCAGACCTGGCTGAGAAGGAAACTTGCCACTTCAAAGCAGAAATCATCATTTCACGTGCAATTTCAAGAATTCTTACGGAACAGGACTTTCATTTTGACGTCAAACAATTGTTCGGAGCATGCGAAACATGTGAAACTACCTGCAGTACCACAGGCTCAGCAAAAGGTAGAAACAAAACCAGGAAAACCAAACTACATGGATTACTCTAGAGCAGTGGTTCTCAACCTTCTGGCCCTTTAAATACAGTTCCTCATGCTGTGACCCAACCATAAAATTATTTTCGTGGCTACTTTATAACTGTCATGTTGCTACTGTTATGAATCGTCATGTAAATATCTGATATGCAGGATGGTCTTAGGCGACCCCTGTGAAAGGGTCGTTTGACCGCCAAAGGGGCCGCGACCAACAGGTTGAGAACCGCTGCTCTAGAGCGAGAGGAGGGCCTAGGAAGTCGAGGAGGACGTTCTGAATGACCGGCATTTAAAGGGCCACTGCTGCTGAGGCCCCGCAGCCTGACCGCCCTCCGCAGGGGGGGGCAGGACCAGCAATGACAAGGCCCGTCCTGCGGGGCCCGCTGGGTGACACAGAGCCTGCAGCCCCGCCAGCAGCCCCGCCCTGCTCCCTGCAGTCACAGTGAGGGAGGGCAGCCCGTCACGGACACACCAGCCTGGCCACCGCCCGGATGCTGCCCTCAGGCCCGGAGAACGTGGGATAACGAACGGTCTCGTACGGAGTGCGAACAATTACTATGTGGGCCTCACAGCACAGCTCCTCCCCCAGGAGCTGGTGCAAGCACAGCACGGCCAGCAGGCTCCTTCGCTGACTGTACCTCACAGGGGCAGTTTGAGAAAGAAAAAACACACACCCCACACCCGACTCCCTTTCTGGGTCATTATTCCCTTTTTCACTCATTATCTTAGGAGTACGGGGTCCTGGCGACGTGACGTGTGGTAAGGTCTTACGTTTGCTAGAATCTCTGGTGGTAGGGTTGGGGGTAACCAACTCTAAGTTGCCCAAGATTCACTCAGTTTATTTTAACCGTTTCCATTACCCTCTACTAGCAGCTTCAGTTCTTACAATCGCTGTAGCCTCAGCACTGTCCACTACATTACCGTGTGGAAATCCAGGTTTCCCTCCCGCCTCCAGAGAAACACACGAAACAACGATACGTTGCTGTGTTTTGCAGTATACCTTTTAAACATGTTCTGACGACCTTTCAAAATTATTAAGTTTATTTAAAACTGTCTATAATCTAAAATAAAATGTTAAGGTGTGTTGTCCTCCCATTTAGAGATGGATCCCTGGCTTCCACATGGGCCAGCAGCTGCCCCTCCGCCTGCACCTGCACCGTCTAAGCTAGAAGAGGCCCACAAACACGGCCTGTCCGTTCTGACCCGCGGAATGGGGGGACTTTAAAGGAACTGGGCAACCTGTGGGAAAAGTTTAAAAATAAAATGACCTTTCCTTCAACTTTATAGATGTTAGTAACTTGCCTTATTGTCTCTTATGCAAAAAATGTTTTGCCAGGTCTGGGTCCATTGAGAACAAATGTTCAGAGTTTAAAGTAAAAGAAATATTTTTTTAAAAAAGACCCCGAATAGCTGCAGCAATCCTGAGAAAGAATAAAGTAGGTGGGATCTCAATACCAGATATCATGCTGTATTACAAAGCCACTGTTCTCAAAACTGCCTGGTACTGGCCCAAGAACAGACATAGATCAATGGAATAGAATAGAGACCCCAGAAATCGACCCAAAGCACTATGCCCAATTAATATTCGATAAAGGAGGCAAGAGCATACAATGGAGTCAAGACAGTCTCTTCAGTAAATGGTGTTGGGAAAATTGGACAGATACATGCAAAAAGATGAAACTAGACCACCAACTTACACCATACACAAAAATAAACTCAAAATGGATAAAGGACTTAAACATAAAAATACTAGAGGAATCCACAAGCAGCAAAATCTCAGACATATGCTGAAGCAATTTCTTCACCGATACCGCTCCTAGGGCAATGGAAACTAAGGAGAAAATAAACAAATGGGACTTCTTCAAAATAAAAAGCTTCTGCACAGCAAAAGAAACCATCAACAAAACAACAAGAAAGCCCACTGCAGCCCTAACCGGTTTGGCTCAGTGGATAGAGCGTCGGCCTGCGGACTCAGGGGTCCCAGGTTCGATTCTGGTCAAGGGCATGTACCTTGGCTGCTGGCACATCCCCAGTAGGGAGTGTGCATGAGGCAGCTGATCGATGTTTCTCGCTCTCTATCCATCTCCCTTCCTCTCTGTAAAGAATCAATAAAATATATTTAAAAAAAAAAATAAAAAAAAATAAAATAAAGTATATTTAATAAAAAAAAAAAAAAGAAAGCCACTGCATGGGAGAACATATTTGCCAATGTTATCACCGATAAGGGTTTAATCTCCAACATTTACAGGGAACTCATACACCTTAACAAAAGGAAGATAAACAATCAAAAAATGGGCAACAAACCTAAATAGATACTTTTCGAAAGAAGACAGAAGGAAGGCCAAGAGACATATGAAAACATGCTCAAAGTCACTAATCACCTGAGAGATGCAAAAACAAAAGGACAATAGGGTACCATCTCACACCTGTCAGAATGGCTATCATCAACAAATCAACAAACGACAAGTGCTGGCGAGGATGCGGAGAAAAAGGAACACTCCTGCACTGCTGGTGGGAACGCAGACTGGTGCAGCCACTGTGGAGAACAATATGGAGTTTCCTCAAAAAAATAAAAATGGAACTTCCATTCAACGCAGTGACCCCACTTCTAGGAATACATCCCAAGAAACCAGAAACACCAATCACAAAGGATATATGCACCCCTATGTTCATAGCAGCACAATTCACCATAGCTAAGATTTGGAAACAGCCTAAGTGCCCATCAGCAGATGAGTGGATTAAAAAACTGTGGTACATCTACACGATGGAATACCATGCTGCTGTAAAAAGGAAGGAACTTCTACCATTTGCAACAGCATGTATGGAACTGGAGAGCATTATGCTAGGTGAAATAAGCCAGTCATAGAAAGATAAATATCACATGATCTCACTCATTTATGGAATATAATGAACAACATAAACTGATGAACAAAAACAGATCCAGAGACAGAGAAGCATCGATCAGATGCTCAAACCTCAGAGGGAAGGTAGGGGAGGGTGGGGTTCAGGGGAAGAGATCAACCAAAGACCTTGTATGCATGCATATAAGCCTAACCCATGGACACAGACAACAGGGGGGGTGAGGGCATGAGTGGGGGGTGGGGGGCAATGGGGGGGAGGATAAGGACACATATGTAATACCTTAATCAATAAGGAAATTATATATATATATATATTATTATTTTTTAAATAAACGTGAAAAACTCTTTAAAAGCCAGAAATGTCTGTGGGACTTTTATCCTGGAAGTGAAACAGGCAGGAAGCATCTCGCAGGTCAGGTGATGGCATCTACTGGCTACAGAATGCCCATGCCTGCTGGGAAAGGAACAACTGGACAGGCGGCTCAGCGGACGGAGAGGCCGCCAGGAGCCCAGCAGGACCACAGAGCGACGCAGTGAGCCTCTGAGTCAGAGACTCCACGGGGACCACATGGCGTCTGCAGACCTGCACTGCTTTCCTGTGAACAGCTGAGCACAGGGCTGGGGCTGGCCTGGAGCTCTGCTTCTATTCTTCGGTACCAGCACCGACCGGTCAGTGAAGAGCTTTTATGTGAATGTTTGGCCACAAGCTCGTGGTGTGGACATGCTTTGTGCTAGAGCACCAGCTAACATTTGCACTGCGGGTGCAGAGCACGCTGGGTAAACAGCAGGCGCTTGGCACGCGGCAGAGCAGCGGCCCTGACTTGTACTGGTCCTTAAATTCTTCTGCGCTAGGTTTCGGGTGCAGTAAAGTGGTGCAAAGACTCTCTTCCTACTAAAACGTCACTTTTTCCCCTCCTTAAAGACCATTTCTCTCCCACTGAGCGGTCCCGTCACCACCAATTAGCTTTGCTATTCACGGGCACCCGCTAAGCGTCAGATATCACAGACACCAGCAAATACAGCAGAAACGAAGCTTTCCCACCGATTTCCGTCCCGCTGCCTCCGTCCTGGACACTCCACAGGATGATGCTGCTCTCCGAGGCCACGGCGACCATTTTGTCCTTGTCTCCATGGGGCCCTCCGACCACCTTCGCGTTCAGAGCTACTCGTTCGACTGTCCAGTCCAAGTACGGGCTTGTGAACACCTGCTGCCACCCCGAGGACTCTTTGATTCTGTCAAGTGAGAACGGGCACAGGTGACTCGCAGCAACTCAGCAGACAGCGCAGCGCACGCGCCACAAAGTCTGCTGTTCACAGCTCACCCCCTGCCTTTATGTTAAACCAAAACGCTGTTGGTGTTTACCGTCTAAAATCCAGGAAAGCAGTCCTGAAATGTCTTCTACTTACACACATACAAAATCGAGACCACTTACAAAGAGATTAGAGTTCTATATTTCTGCCAAGAATAATTTAGGAAAGACCTCAAAAAAAAAAAGGGGGGGGGGCATTAGCAACTTAAGCTAAACCTTCCATTTTTCTCCACAAAAAAATTGCTACTATCATTATTTCTGGGTAGGTATGGCCAACAAAAATCGGAATTTTAGGATCATTATTACCCTTCAGTTATTATTAGTAACTGCGACCACACACTCTCAATCTATTGCTTCTCGTACCTGAGAGGACAGTCTCCCCAGGCACCTGAGAGAAGGAGCGATGGATATAACATCCCTCCAACACCTCGGCACCAGCAAACGCAGGAAACCCGAGGCTTGGAAACCCTTCTGAGGACTGGACTTGAAAGGTTTCATTCTAAGTGGAAAAGAGGCCTATTAATTAATTCCCCGTACATACAGGCGTCCCAGGATTCAGATCTGTAGTTGACCACATAAATTTAATGCCTTCTTTAATATTTAATTTCTGATATCACACCTGTAAATTTTTAATAATTTCCCCACATCATAAGTCTTTCAGACACGTACTCCGTGTGGTTGTACGGCAAGCCTTCCCACATCTGGACCCTGCGCAGTTGTGCAATCGTGGCAATGGGCGACCTGACTTTAACTACAGAATGCCTACCTATCTTCAAAGTTACACTAAATAGATGAAACTAAACTATAAAGCTTCTCTGCCTCAGCTAAAAGGATAAACAAAACAAAGAAAAAAATAATGTTCCTTTATGTACAACCTAACACATTCGTCCAAAGGTCAAACTCAGGTACTTAGATATGACAGTCTGAAAGACCCAAATGAAATCACTCGTTCCATTTTTGTTTTAAAATGTATGCTAGCCTGGCCAGTGTGGTACAGTGGTTGAGCCATGACCCATGAACCAGGAGGTCACCTGTTTGATTCCTGGTCAGGACACATGCCCGGGTTGGGGGCTCGATCCCCAGTAAGGGGTGTGCAGGAGGCAGCTGATCAATGATGCACTCTCATCATTGATGTTCTGTCTCTTTACCCCTCTCCCTTCTTCTTTCTAAAATCAATAAAAACATTTTTTTAAAAAAAAAAGGATCCTTCTTATTAATTTCAGGAATTAAGATTGCCTTAATTAACTTCAAAGCAAGAGTGAAATATATCAAATTTTCCCAAGCATTGAATGATCTGTAATTACCCTATTCAGCCACCAGATGGGATTCATGTTTCAAGATAAACAAATGGAAGCAATTATCTAACAAACTCTGAAAACTGACACACATTGAGAAATCAAATGTTGATGTTCTTAGGGACTAACTGTTCAGTGAGGAGAGGCAGAAGTGATGCAACGAGGTGAGTGATGGGATGTTGTGATCATTAGGAACAGAAATAATAACACTACAGGGTGTCCCCAAAAATGTATACACACTTTGAATACCATTATTAATTCCAATAGGTTAAATCTGAAAAGAAAGAAACATCAATTGAGCTGTCGGCTGTTAAAGTGTGTATACATTTTTGGGGGACACCCTGTATATGCAATCTAGTCTTCGGGGTTCATATCTCCAAGTTCTTTTTTCTCTATAGAAATTTGGGTATTACAAAATAAGGAGAAGGCAAAAAAAAAAAAAAAAAAAAGAGTAGCAGTATCAAGATACCGTATTTGAAAACAATTATAACAACCACAGAATTTAATCCAATGTGTAAATTTACTTTAGTTTGTAAGTTAAAAAGTTAAGTACAAAGAAGACATATTTGCTCTATCACTTTCCGCAGAGGTAATGCAGAATTTAAAATATAAAATACTACAGAGTGAGTGCTGCTATCCTGGCGCCCTCCTGCCTCCTGCTCCGGTGAGCCGATGAGCCGATACCTGGCAGCCAGGATTCTATGCAAGGAGTGTGGCTACCTTCCACGGAAGGTCTCACAGAAACACATGAGGGAACCAGGCCCACGAGTTTTGGAGCTTATTATAACACACTGACCTACACTGTATGGGAAGAGATAACATGTAAGATCATAAGAGTCTAAAATTAGATTGTGTGTGTGTGTGTGTGTGTGTGTGTGTGTGTGTGTGTAGCAAAATAAAAGCGTTCATGTTTAAGTGAAAAGGATGATTTCTGTAACAATCAAAACATAAGTACCTATCCACTGGGAAGAAAATAGATTCCTAAATCTCTCACCACATACAAGAAGTAAATCCCACAAAGACGAAAGCTCTCAAGTGCGATGTGAAGCTCCAAGGTGGCATTAGACAACTCCTCTGCATTAGTGCAAGGAACTGCTCCAAACCCAGCGAGAAAGAAGCAGCAGTGAAGCCTAGCAACGTAGGAAACCAGCAAGCCGGGGAGACTACCCAGGGTGCACTTGTGCTTCCATTTCTTTTAAGGTTTGAATGTATCTACTAATAAAAGCCTAGGTCAGTGGTCGGCAAACTCATTAGTCAACAGAGCCAAGTATCAACAGTACAACGATTGAAATTTCTTTTGAGAGCCAAATTTTTTAAAATTAAACTATATACTGCAGCGGTCCTGAGAAAGAACAAAGTAGGTGGGATCTCAATACCAGATATCATGCTGTGTTACAAAGCCACTGTTCTCAAAACTGCCTGGTACTGGCACAAGAACAGACATATAGATCAATGGAATAGGATAGAGAACCCAGAAATCGGCCCGAACCAATATGCTCAATTAGTATTTGACAAAGGAGGCAAGAACATACAATGGAGTCAAGATAGTCTCTTCAATAAATGGTGTTGGGAAAATTGGACAGATACATGCAAGAAAATGAAACTAGACCACCAACTTACACCATACACAAAAATAAACTCAAAATGGATAAAAGACTTAAATGTACGACGAGAAACCATAAAAATTCTAGAAGAATCCAAAGGCAACAAAATCTCAGACTTATGCCGAAGCAATTTCTTCACTGATACAGTTCCTAGGGCACTTGAAACTAAAGTGAAAATGAACAAATGAAACTACATCAAAATAAAAAGCTTCTGCACAGCAAAAGAAACCATCAACAAAACAACAAGAAAGCCCACTGCATGGGAAAAAATATTTGCCAATGTCATATCTGACAAGGGCCTAATCTCCAAAATTTATAGGGAACTCATACAACTTAACAAAAGGAAGATAAACAATCCAATCAAAAAATGGGCAAAGGATCTAAATAGACACCTTTCAAAAGAGGACATTCAGAAAGCCAAGAGACATATGAAAACATGCTCAAAGTCACTAATCATCCGAGAGATGCAAAACAAAAGAACAATGATGGTACCATCTCACACCTGTCAGACTGGCTATCATCAACAAATCAACAAACAACAAGTGCTGGAGAGGATGTGGAGAAAAAGGAACACTTGTGCACTGCTGGTGGGAATGCAGACTGGTGCAGCCACTATGGAAGACAATATGAAGTTTCCTCAAAAACTAAAAATGGAACTCCCATTTGACCCTGTGATCCCACTTCTAGGAATATATCCCAAAAAACCAGAAACACCAATCAGAAAGGATATATGCACCCATACGTTCATAGCAGCACTATTCACCATAGCTAAGATCTGGAAACAGCCTAAGTGCCCATCAGCAGATGAGTGGATTAGAAAACTGTGGTACATCTACACAATGGAATACTATGCTGCTGTAAAAAAGAAGGAACTCTTGCCTTTTGCAACAGCATGGATGGAACTGGACAGCATTATGCTAAGTGAACTAAGCCAGTCAGAGAAAGATAAATACCACATGATCTCACTCATTTGTGGAATATAGAGAACAACATAGACTGATGAAAAGGGACAGATCCAAAGACTGAGAAACAGCGATCAGGCTATCAATCCCCAGAAGGAAAGTAGGGGAGGGAGGGGTTAAGGGGAAGAGATCAACCGAAGGACTTGTATGCACGTATATAAGCCAAACCAATAGACATGGACAACAGGGGGATGGGAGCATGAGTGTGTGTGTGTGGGGGGGGGGGGAGAGGAATGGGGGTTAATGGGGGGGATGAAGACACATTTGTAATACCTTAACTAATAAAAAAAAATAGTAAAAAAATAAGAATAAAATAAAATAAACTATATGGGTAGGTACATTGTTATTAACTTAATTTGGGTACTCCTAAGGCTTAGGAAGAGCCACACTCAAGGGGCCAAAGACCCGCATGTGGCTCACGAGTTGCAGTTTGCCGACCACGGGCCTAGGTGGTCCTCACGCCCTTGCACGCAACGTCACCACAAGATGGTCTCGTGCAGAAGGAGACAGGTCCCAGTGGAGGCGGGTTTTGGCATGGGAGGGCAGTTGTGGGTGATCGGGCCGGCAAGGGAGCAGTTAGGCGTCAATCAGGCTGGCAGGCAGAAGCAGTTAGGGGCAATCAGGCTGGCAGGGGAGTGGTTAGGGGGCGATCAGGCTGGCAGGCAGAAGCGGTTAGGGGCAATCAGGCAGGCAGGCAGGCTCCCAGATTGGAGAGGATGCAGGCTGGCCTGAGGGACACCTCACCCGTGCACAAATTTCATGCACTGGACCTCTAGTTGGTATATAAAGCAGTGGAAAAACAACTTGCAGGAAAAATCACCCTCTTAAAATAATTTGAGTTTCTTCTTTTGGAAAACTTATTGCCACTGTGCTGAGTAAGTTAAGAATTCCACGGGGCCCTCGGTTCTTTCCCTCTGTCACTCTCTGCCTGGGCTCTGACATCACTGACACCCGTGAAGGCACAGAAAGGTTACGGTCAAAATTAAAGAGCAGGAAATGCCATTGCACCCTCCTCCCACCTGTCACTCAGGGACTGACTGCACAACCGCACGTGTCCGTCTGGTAGGCAGGCGTCTGTAGCGCTGTTGTGCAATGCAGATGGCACTCGGCACGCCCACTTCACAGCTCTCCTGGAATCCCTCATCAACACAGAGACGCACGTGCTACTCCACAAATGAAATGGTCTGCACAAGTCAGATCTGTGTGCCAACACGTTCAAATAACACTCCCCCAAATTCAATTTTTTCTTTTTAATCATTCTTGCTTCCCATGAGAGTCATCCCCAAAGGAAATCATCTACAAAATCACTTCCATATTATTCAATTTCAATGAAAAATATACACAATGCTCTCAAAATGGAGTTTCCACTGAACCTCTATTGCAATGAAATAAAAGGCGAGGTTATGGATATAAAAGGCTTTTTTTTTTAACCACATATGGCAAACCTACCATAAACTCAGATTTTAAAAAAATACATCAAGGATTCTTTAAAATATATCTGTAATCTGTAGAAGACATTCTAAATATTTTTTAATCTATTGTGGCTATTTCCTCTTAAACATAATAGTGACAAAATACATTTTCTTTGATTTTTCAGCAATTAGATTAAATAGTATCATAGTCTAAGCCAGCGGTTGCCAACCTTTGGACCTCACAGACCACCGGTTGGCGACTGCTGGTCTAAGCTACTATTTTGTACTTTTACTACAAAATGGTTCTACTACTATAGGTGCTGCAGTTTGGCGACCACTGGGATAGAAGCACAAAATGGTTCTATAGTAGTTCTATAGTAGTAGAACCATTTTGTGCTTCTAACCCGGTGGTCGGCAAACTGCAGCCCCTTGAGTGTGGCTCTTCCACAAAATACCACATGCGGGCACGCACGTACAGTGCGATTGAAACTTCATGGCCACACTCAAGAGGCCAAAGAGCCGCATGTGGCTCGGGAGCCGCAGTTTGCCGACCACTGTTCTATACCATTCTCTGTCATCATCATTTCTCATAGCAATTGTGATTTTGAACTAAGAACCCATCCTTTCTCCAATTAAAAATAAAATCCACTGGTCTACATTCTTCCTCACTCCTTTTACTTTCTGAGAATTAGTAAAAGCCAAACACCCTCTGAAAGTCTCACGCACCACACACATTAAAAGACATCACTTCTGCCCACGACTGTCCTGTGTCACCACCTCACTCCCAACGGCGTGTTTGTCATGACCCGTGTGGAGCCTTACCCCTCGTTACTCGAAGCACAAGAGACGGAAACATGCAGACAGAAAAGCACGGTCATAATCCCTCTGGGTCGGGTCCCACAATAGTTAAGTGGCTCAGAAGCTAGGTATCTAATAAGCAAGGAGTACAGTGGGGCCTTGACTTACGAGTTTAATTCGTTCCGTGACGGAGCTCATAACTCAAATTACTCGTATGTCAAATCACTGTGACGTTCGCTGCGCCAACTAGCGGTGGGGTATCTGAAGCTGGCCCGTAACCCGAATTTTTTTGAGCTTGCAACTCAAAGCAAAAAATCGGCCGAGAGATGGCTCGTATCTCAAAAAACACTCGTTACTCGGGACACTCGTAAGTCAAGGCCCCACTGTAACTTCATACTGTCTGGGAATGATCTAAAACATATAAGGCCACCAGCAGTACTGACCAACTTAGCTATGAAAATAAAAGCAAACTAAATCTAACAGAGATACAGAAGTGAGAACAGGGAAAATCTGACGGCTGGAAGAAACAGCTCTTCAATCTACGCATATAAAATCACAATCACTGAAACTACCTCCCAAATTATAAGCAACGTCAGCCATGGGAACCTGCACAGTACCTGTAGCAGACAGCAAAGTGGGCGTAGGCAGCCACGATCCAGTTGTGGTGGCCAGCCACGATCAGCACCTTGCGTGGGTCCACAGGAAATCCTGCCAATTTAAAAAAGGAAATATGTTATCTACAGCACAGGCCGCCCCCCCGCCCCCAGTCCTCTGCCTGTCCTGACAGTTCTGCGGGAGCACAGCCGTGCACACGTGTTTACGCACCGTCTGTGGCTGCTCCACGCCACCACAGCAGAGCTGCGGCTCCAACAGAGCCCGGTAGCCCACGAAGCCCGAGATATTTACTATCTGGCCCTTCACATAAAAGTCTGTCAACCTCTGCACTTCAGACTTAGAGCAAACAGGACTTACATACTTTTATACAAAAATTACATGCTAAATTACAGTTTAAGATATACACGATAAATCTGAATTAAAAAGCAAGGTGAGGCAAAAAGTACATCTCTGTAAATCCTCAGTATCAGCTAGAACTAAGCACATGCATGGTCTCTATTTGCGTCATCACGCTTACCTAGCCTGGCAGGCTCCTCGCCAGAGGCAGAGAGGACGGGTTGGGCACCACCTCCCCGAGCCTCACCTTCCACAGAGTTCAGTCCATTCCTAGAATCGGCCGAGGACCTAGTTGTGTTGTTTATTTTACGACTAGGAATACCTACGAAACGAAGTAAGATAATTTATTTCTAAGTTCACCTGAAACAATTTAAAATGTTGCACTATACCAGACATAAAAACATGCAGTTCATTATAGTCAACATATATCTTCCAATACAGCAATGTACTGCAATCTAATTACCATTAAAAAAAATGAAAAAAAAAATAAAATAAAACTTTCAACAGATGGTATACAGAAATGAGATTAAGCTTTATCATATTACACTCCACTTCCACCAGCTCAAGGGCAGTGAAAGCCATCACTAGTTCAGTCCATGCCAGTGTCTCCACTGCAGTGACTAGGCCTTAGTAACTTCAAGCTGCTCTAGAGCTGAACTGCCCCAGACGTTCGCCGTCTCCTTTCGGCAGGGGAGCGACTGGATGAACCCTGCTCAGAGGCCACGGGAAGGCAGAACTCTTCTGCCTGAAGTGGGTGGAGGTGACGTGCAGCACACCTGCCCGTCTTGCACCGGACACACCTGTGCAGACCTGGGCTCTCACAGGAGACCGACTGCCAGTGATCTGGCATCGGGTGGGCAGGAGGGCCCCGCCCAGGCCGCCGGTGGCTGTTTATGGAAGTGAAGTTGTACAGAGCGGTCATGTCCCCTCCTCTCTGCAGTGTGCACGGCAGAGCCGAGTGGTGGCCACAGAAATCTTCTAGCTCACAAGCCTGCTGGTCGGTACCAACACACTCTGGCATGTACCTGCCTGAACGTGTGCTGACTTAACTTCTATCACAATTAAAGTTCTCACCATTCCTAGTAGGTTCACAGGTCAGAAAGAATCAAAGAATAGGTCTTCTTTCTCCCCATTCATACCCTTCATGAGAACAAGCACTCAGAAGGACTGAGCACAGTGCAAGTACCTGGTGGGGGCAGGTAGCCGTGGAAGAGGACGCTGCCGCAGGACGAGCGCTCCAGCTCTTCGCACAGCAGGAGCCTTCTCACTGAAAACGCCAGACACACCTGTCAGATGCACGCACCCGAGAAGCAGCGCTCCGCTGCCACGCTCTCCGGTGAGAGGACAGGGGAACAGGAGCAGGTGTAAGTTAAACCAGCTGCTAACATCTTCTTGTCATGAAAACCCACACTGACCTAGTCCATCCCAAACTAGGACCTGGCATAGGACACATGGTATTGGGGCAGTTTTGTGCACAAAGGGTCAAACCGTAAGTAGGAACATCAGAACACATACCCAACGGCGTGATTCCGTAAAACTCAGCTTCGTGCCTGAGAACGTTAATACTCACTCCCCTACAAAGAAACAAAGGACATGAGTCCTCCATCAGTGCAACTCGGATTAGCATCTGAAGCAAAAGGAAAAGTCGTAGGTGCTTAGTGTGAACAGACCCACAAGGCTTTAAAACTTCCTTTCTTCCAATACCCTTAACCATTTGAAAAGTCTAAATAAAAAAACTGCACACCAACAAAAACATTCTCTTACTTTAAAACCATTCACATACAGATGAAATGGGCGACTAACTGAGCAATCAGGGCTTTACAGGGTTAGTACAAATAAATCATCAAGTACTGCATCATTCTTGTACGGCATTAATGGACTAACTTTTTATGACCATCATTTCTATGCATATTTAACCTCCCCGATTGTACTGTAAGCTCCCCAGGCAGGATCTATTTTGAATCTATTTTTGTGTACCTTGCACAACGCCTAGCACAGCACTTGTACATAACTATTATGCAATAAATACCCAGTGAATGAATAAAGTCAGATTAATGACCTCATCAGAAACAAAACAAAAAAAACAAGCAAAATAGAAAGTAGGGGAAAGGCCAGCCTGATGAAGATTTCCCAGTACAGTCGTGTGGAAATAAAAAGCCAGGAACCTACAGGAAGGCAGTCGGTAATACAGATATTTAAACCAGTTCTGTCTCTCATGGGTTATCTGGCTGTGGAGTAGTCACAAGGACACTGACTAGCAGTAAGGTTAGGCTTCTTTAATCCATCAAGTGCTATGGGTCAAAATAATTTTACTTTTATAAAGAAATAAGTACTTAGTAATATTCTTCCCACTTCCACCCAACGCCAGGCCAAGCCCCAAACAGACTCAACAATCTCTTGTATTCATTCCATAAATATTTACTGAGCAGCTACTATAGGCACTGTCTTAACACTGGGAACACAGCAGGAGCCAACCAGACAGAGAGCAGTCCTTGCCTTCAAGGAGCTCATATTCTAGTGAACGTAAGCAAAGTTAGATAATATTATAAAGAAGCGGCTCAAGGATACAGCTGGGATTTCAAAAGCTGTGACTATAAAATGTTAATACATTCTTACTGAACGTTCATTAAGAATTTAGGAAATAAAAGAACAGTACAATACAAATGAAATCGTAGCTCCCTGGTAAGAATCCAGACCCTGGCAAGGTTAAAATAGTTTAAATGACCCTTCATTTACCCACAATCTCCCTCTCCCCCACGTACTGAACCTCTGAACTAACTACACATCAATTACAACTAGATCCTGGGATATACAGTGAGCAGTGCTCGCCTTTTTGGAATGTAAGTCTAATGGAAGACAGACTCAGAGTAAGTGTAATGATTGCTATGACTACCTGTATTAGGTGGATACAGCAGAGACCAGGGAAGAAATCAGGATGAAAAGGTTGCAAGTGTTAAAGCAAGAGAAATTAAGCAAGGGTCAGATTAGAGAGAGCCTTAAGAAACAGTATAAAATACCGAAATCCTTAGCCATGAACCCAGTAACATATAACAGACATTTTCAGGAGTGTGGTAACCAGATCAGATTTGTATTTTTAGAAGACAGTGTGGGAAATAAATGGTAGCGATGCAAGAATGAAGTGGGGGGAACTGGCCAGGAGGCTGCTAACGCCGGCTGGAGGCAGGGATGGTGGAGGCCTCCACCTACGAGAGTTTAATTTAGAGAAAACTTTCAAATGAAATAGGACTGTAAGAACAAAACTTTACCTTCATAAAATATACCAAAAAATATTCATCAATAAGATTGTAAAAGGATGCACTTCTTACCTTAAGTCTAATTCTTTTGTCCGAAGAAAATTTAAAATGGGTGCGAATGCTGCCGGGTCTCTATCAATAAATATCTGCAAATGATGGACTGTTTTAATAAACATCTGAAATGATGCTCCAAGTATAACTGCAACTTCTAACTTCGATGACTGTAAGTCTCACTTAGGGAACAAAGACTGAATTACTGAAGTACTGTATTTCCCTAGAATACATCTGAGGTGGCAGTGTCTGTCCTCCTCCAAAAAAGCTATTGCTAAATTGATGCATTTTAATATGTAGGAAAATGGTATCTAATAAGTCAGTTCTCTCATTTACTTTGAGATTTTTGGTAAAATTAACACTGGAGGGAACATTTTTATCTGAAATATTCTAGAATTCAGTGAATACTTTAAAAAATAGTATACATAAATAATACTTGCTTCTATTATTACTTACTGGTGACAGTGATGGTGACTTACATAACTTGCGACTTACATGGGCATCACCGAAATAATGCACTTGAATGAAATACATAATTGATAACTTTTCACAGGAATATGTACCAACACTCTTGAGTCAATTACAAAAGCTCTAACCATAAAACTGAACATCTTTTAAAGCTTATGTAAGTTAATTAGGGGAATGGTAACAAAACTCTTTTTCCCATGGTCAGTTATGCATATCAATGAATGAAGTTCTTCTACCTTCATACATTTTTGCTTTTCTTCTTATTAGGACCAATCAGAAGTTGAAGAAACACGACAGATTTGTGGAGATCTTATTATGGATGTCTTTCTTATAACTTCAAAGAGGCAAGCCTGCTTTTGCTGCAAATATCACCAAAGCAGATGGACACCTGTGCCACGCTGCTGCCTCCAAACAGAAAGCCCTTCTGCTTCCGGGAGGAGACGTGTGCTGTACATGCTGCTGTACCATCTAACCACTTTTTTAATGCATAAACCGACTCCCTTTGTACTGAAACATAATAGTTCTTTACTTCCCTCATTCCACCGTTGCTGTACAAATTCATAAGGTTATTCTCCAAAATAAAAAATAGTAGGCCCTAACCGGTTTGGCTCAGTGGATAGAGCGTCGGCCTGCGGACTGAAGGGTTCCCCCGGGTTCGATTCTGGTCAAGGGCATGTACCTTGGTTGCGGGCACATCCCCAGTAGGGGGTGTGCAGGAGGAAGCTGATCAATGTTTCTAACTCTCTATCCCTCTCCCTTCCTCTCTGTAAAAAAAATCAATAAAAAAATATTTTAAAAAATTTTTAAAAAAAGTAGAACTTTCCTATTTACAATTTATACATTCTAATTCAATATCAAAATATTTTAGTATTTACATTAATCTACTTACTGTTAGTTTTAATTACTGATTAAAAGTACTCTGTTGACAATGCAAACTCATATCCTACAATCTCTCTAATCATTCACATTGAATTGCTATATTTCGTATTTACTATTTAGAGTTCTATACATATAGAAACACTCTAAGCATGACAAAAAAAATAATAAACTTTAAGTAGATATATCTCACTTTCATTTAGTGGTTATTAAAATGTTAGCTTTCTAAGAGCCACTATATAATAAGGATCAAACATAAGCATTAATCTAATTTGGAAACACTGCACATTATACTTACAGCACCAGTTTCATCTCGAAGTGTTGAAATTCTCCCACTCAGCAAGCTAGAAGTCACAACAATAAGCTAGTTAGTTTTTAAAATCTGAGTATGAATAAATGTCCTAATTCTTTATCAAATGTTAATGATCAATATAAATGAGCCATCATATCTCCAAAGCAAAATAAAAAACAAAAATTATTTTGTCTTTTTTTTCTGCAGTTAAGAAGGAAAACTTTATTCAAACAAAAAATGGAAAAAAATTGTATTTTAAAAGTTAAGAATTTTTGTTTGAGAAAAAAATATTAAAGAAAATTCTTACTATTTTGATAAATACTAAGTATATTAAGAACAGTAATGAAGAAAATTATGAAATACCTGGAAAAAAAGGAATCTGGAATCCACATAAGAGTCTGTTTTGAGGTACTAAATCTGCAATTGAAAGTTATCTGGCATTATAAATGAGCACACAATTTGAAATTCAGTATTAGTTAATTTGCTCTAATAAGCTGGCCAATGGTTTACACGTTCTTGCAAAGCTATAGCCAAAACAATTACATTCATCACTCTTAATATTTTAAAATTTCTGTCAATTCAGAGTTAAGATCAAAGAGCTCTTCACAAAATCTAATAACTCCCTGACATAATGCTTCCCTACACACGACTCCCCAGCATGCCCATCTGCTGAAGAGTCAACAGTCTAACTTCAGCATAGCACTCAAAAGTACGTTCCGCTCTCTCCAACACAAACGCGTTCCCCTCTAATAGAGAGTACTTACTACTCCCAAAGTCATGCCCACCACCATTTCGGTATTGGTTTTTTAAATTTATCCCAGCTCGACAGCCCTTGTCATGTCCAATAACCCAAGTACCATCCATCTTTTTTTTTCTTTTCTCCTAAAAGCATTTTGTTTGGCTTTATTAGCTCCTGATACATCCATCTTTCTTAATACCCTTAAGGGTTTACCTTCTCTTTAATGGATCTTCCAAATAGTCTATCCTAGAATATCATTTTGAGCTCACAGTAACTCCATTGTACATTATTCTTTATTTGCAGTCTTAGGCTATTTGCAATTGTCATATTCATTCATTTAACAAAATCGCTCAGTAAATACATCAGTTTTGAGGTTAACTGACATTTGACCCAGAGTGTTTATTGCCATCGATAGAGGGGACTTTACCCAAGCACAGGTGTAACGCCTGGAAGATCAGGAACGGATGTAAAGTCTCACGGCCAAGAAGGAATCTAGGGCTCATCCAGCCCCGCCCCTATTCCCTGAGTATTTTCACTTTAAAGCTCATCACAATGAAGGACGTAGCACCTTTTCACTCTCTGCCCACGGCATCCCGGGTCCGCATCCCGGGTGCGCACACAGACCCCCACGCGGCCCCCGCTGTCATTCTGCGTCACTTCCCAGCGTCACAGAACTGTGAAAGCCGCTCCTGTGCCCATGCGTCGGATTTAAGAAAGGAACCAAACGGTTTATTCAAGAGAACATGGCAAATTTTCCCACATTTTCTTAGCAGACTCTTAGGAAACAATGAGCAGCGGACTGCAGCTAGTCACAGGAAACTGACTTGGTCAAATAAATAAAAGCAAACCCAGTCAACAGCAAACTGAAGGGTCCACGGGTCCTCAGCACGAACAAGTCACTGTTTTGGAGGCCATCAAATTCATTCCACATGAAGGGCCCCTGACCTTTCACATTCACTGCTGCTTACTCAACAAGATGCCTGCCAACTAGCTCGAATTCTGTGCTACTCACAAAATTCCACGGGTCTGCTTAAAGGCATATTAACAATTTCACTTACAATCAGCAGTCTGGGGTGGGTTCAGTAAGCCGGAATTTCTGGACCAAGGGATGGGACCCTCACCCCCCCCACACACCCAAATGTTTTTTTCCAATCAAAAGTGAGGAGGGAGAAAAACCCACATAGCTCTAAAGCTGGTTCCAAATATGACTTCATGAGAACCGCGACACTTAAATGTACACAACAAGCAAACTTCTCTGCAACATACATGAAAGTGCTTCCCAAGCAGGGGGTGGCGTGCAATCCGGTCCCAACAGAAGTATTACTAGAGACATGAGCATGTCCACATTCATACGTGCCACTTGCCTCCTACTAAATTAACTTGGACACAATCTAAAAATGACTCAATCTGCAACCTTACTATTGGCAATGCCAGTAGCCCTTGCATTTCCCGTTTATTACTTCAAATTCCCTTAGTGATTTTGTGGGGTGGGCACTATTATGGCCACTTTACGTTTTAGGGACCCAAGCACTAAGATAATCTGCCCAGGGGTGCTGAGCCAGTTAAGATAAGAGGCAAGGCCTGGGAACTGGAACCCGTCTGCACTCCAAAGCTCTCTGTCCATCCGGCCCCCCAGTGGCCGTCCCAGGAGGCCTCCAGTCCTACTCATTCCAATGGAATTTATCACAAATTGAGTCATACTGGGTTTCTTTCAATTTACTAGTTTTTTTAAATAATAACCATGCTAAGTGAAATCTCATCTTCTTTCTGAATCACCCCCAAAGTTAATCATTTAAAAATTACGACCGGTTTGGCTCAGTGGATAGAGCATCCGCCTGCGGACTGAAGGGTCCCGGGTTCGATTCCGGTCAAGGGCATGTACCTTGGTTGTGGGCACATCCCCAGTGCAGGGCGTGCAGGAGGCAGCTGATCGATGCTTCTCTCTCATCGATGTGTCTAACTCTCTATCCCTCTCCCTTCCTCTCTGTAAAAAATCAATAAAATATATTTTTTTAAAAAATCAGTCATTTCTATCATTTCATTGAGTATGTTTATTTTGGATCTCACGTCTCTTGGAATTAAAAGATAAACCAGGCCTTCCTGGTGGCGCATGCTCGGAGTTGTGCTCCAGAGCCAATTCTGTCCCAGGCCCCGGCCTCCGCTTAGGGACAAGCACAGCGGGGTTTTGTTTTACTGCGCATCCGCGCATGACTTCAGCGAGTGCGCTGATCCGTGTTTGCACAACAGACAAGCGCCTTCCAGACCCCTCCTCGCTCTGAAGGGCTGCAAGAGCCTGATTCCAAGTCACTCCGGACAGCCCGAGCCCCGGGTGCTGGGGTGCTGTTCCCGCAGCGGCCTTGCAGGGTCCCGTTCTCACCGGCTGAGTTTCCCACCTGCACAGGTTACGGCTTTCAGCAGAGCGTCCATTTCTCACACGAGGGGGCAAATCTTTTCCTGGGGACTGGGATCTACACAGCGACAACACTGTTATAATTTCTTCACTACTGAACAGTGTGTTTGGAGGTTGGGGGGGGGGGGGGGAGCAGGGAACGAATGAAGAACTATTTCTTGTGCTAAATTCTCTAGTGCACCGAGAAAAAACAATCAAGTGTTTAGCACTAAAACACTACATTTTGATCACTATGGTTTGCAGTTTCCATTTTGCATTTTAAAACACAGTATTTAAAGCCTTAGATATTGGAGCACAGCAAAACACACCACCTTCCCTCCCAAACCTCCACCCCGGCGCCCTCAGCAGGGCTGACTCCCAAGCCAGGGTCAGTTCACTCCAAAAACTGGATGTTTTCCCCAACAAGAGGCAGAGGGGAGAGGCCGCCAGAGAGAGGGCAGAGCTGTGCCTGTTTTCCACGAGGGCGCCCCGCACCCCGCCCCACACCCCGCCCCACACAGGGCGCCAACAGGCACCGGCTCCCCAGGCCAGCTCTGCCGAGGGAGGTTTCTGGACACACTGCCCACCAGGCACCCCACCCCCCAGCCAAGCCCCAAGAGAAAGGGTAAGGAGAGCCTCCCGCAGACCCGCCCGGCCTGCCCCACGCCCGCCCCCAACAGCGGGGCCAGGGGCTCACTGCTCCCCGGCCCGCCCCCCCCCCCCCCGCCAGCGGACACGGGGACCTGGGGGGGCGTGGGGGGGAGGCTGAGCACCTGCAGCAGCCAAGCCACAGGCCAGGCTCCAGAGCAGGGGGAGGCCGGTCCTTGGAAAGGGGCAGCAGGGGGCCAGGGGGGCAAGGGCAGGGGTGGGCAGGGTGAGAGGGGGCAGAGGGGGGCTGGGGGATAGAGGGGGCAGAAGGGGGCAGGAGGGGCAAAGGTAGAGGGAGGGCAGGGGGGGAGAGAGGGGAGGGGTAGAGGGGAGCAGGGGGGCCAGGGCAGAGGGGCAGGAGGGACCGGGAGGGGGGCATTCCGGGAGCAGCAGCCCGGCGGCCCGGCCCTGGGTCGGGAGCCCGTCCAGTCCCCGGGGTCACCAGGTCCAGACCCGCCGCCGCTCCCGCCAGGGGGCCCCGCGGGCCCGCGCCCCACACTCGCCCGCGACCAGGGCTCCCGCCCCCGAGGAAGCCTCCCCGCCGGGCCCGCTCCCCCGCCGGGCGCCCCCGCCCACCTGGTGCCCCCGACGTTGAGCTGCACGATCTCGCCGCCGCCGGCCGCCGCGGGGACGCCGCCGCAGGGCCCGCCCGCCATGTCGGGCCGCTCCCTCCCCGCGCGGGGCCGCGGCGGCGGCTGCAGGGCCCCGGCCTCGCCCACCTTCCCTGGGCGCCGGCGGCCCGGGCTCCACGCCTCGCGGCCACTAGGCCGCCGGGCCGGCGGGGCCTCGTCGGGGCGCTGGGCTGCCGCCGCCACCGACGCCGCCGCCGCGGGAGGAGGGGTCGCCGCTGGGGACAAAATTCCTCCGCGCGCAGCGCCGCCGCCGCCGCCACGAGGGTTGGAAGGAAAAGCCGGGGCGGAGCTTCGCGGGCCGCGGGGCAGCGCGAGCTGAATCCTCCTCCCGGGCGGCCTCCAGGCTGCTCCTCCCCCCCCCCAACCCCCCACCCCCCAGGGCCACTCGGCCCCTTCCCGGCGGCAGGGACGCTGGGCAGCGCTGGGAGCCGGGAGCCGGGGCCGCGCACCTGCACTGGGCGGTGCAAGGAGGACACGTCCTAGCGACCGAGTCGGTGCCTGGATGCAGTCAGCGCCCCTGCGCCGGGCATGGGGGGTTTTCCACCTGCACAGCGCTCACCTGGGCTCAGTCACTTGCCCCCTTCGGTCCGGTTCCCGAACGGGGGGCGCGGTCCCAGCGCCCGGGAGGGAGCAGGTCTAGGGCGCGGGCTCGGCTTTGGGGGAAGAGGGGCTGTACGTGCCGTGGGAGCGAGGCAGGGCCAGGGCCGCCGCCTGGTGCACGATCCCGGGCGGGTTTAAGGGCAGCGCTTAAGGGCCCACACGTGTGAGTCCTCACGGGCGTGTCCAGGTTCAAACTGGCGGGGAGGAGGGGGGCTAGTTAGGAAGAGGATGGGACCAGGTGCCGCTCACAGCCGCCTCCCCACCCTCCGGGGCAGGGTTTTTATGTTAAGCAGGGAATTAAAGACAGAAGCCAACCCCAAGCCCGAGGCATTGCGGACAGAGAGCACAGTCCGTTTAACCTGGTTTTTAAAAACGCAGCGAGGCTGCGGGGAGGCCCAGAACGCCCTCTCTCCGGGAAGACGCCCTGGGAGCCCTGGGAAGGAATGTGCCCTTGGCTCTGGTTGTGTGGGATGTTGAGACGGACCAGCGCTGCCGGCTGACAGTGTGGCTCAAATCTTCCTTCTCTCTCGGGATTTTCCCACCTACTCGGTCAGCAGTTACCGGAAGAGGGGTATGGAAACATCTGTCTGTAATCATGGACTTGCCGTCTTCTTGCAGTTCTGTTTTCTCTTCTAAACACTGGCGTTTTAGGATCAGCTCTCCGGGGCATCCTTGTGTTGGATGGTGACGCTGTCTTAATGACGTGGCTCCTTTATCACGAGGAGAAGATCTTCGCTTGTAGGCTCATCGCTGGAATCTCCGACTCGGTCTTCAGGTGGTCTTCCCCTTCTCTGTGCATCAAATCGTCCTTTCCTTATAAGGACGCCAGTCCCTGGAGTGTAGGGTCCACTCCACGTCCACGAAGATCTCATATCAAGATCCCCAACTTAATTACCCCTGCCACACATCTATTTCCAAATAAGGTCGCAGTCGCAGGCTGCAGGCATGAGGATTTGGACATACGTTTGGGGACTGCCATTCAACCCACTATCCGTCCCTATACAAACGTTCGCACGCAGATGTATAGCAGCTTTCTTTGTAATAGCAGAGAAGCAGACACAACCCGAGTGTTCACCATCAGGTGAATGAATAAACAAATGTGTTCCTTACAGTGGAACCCTTCTCAGTCATAAAAAGCAATGAATTACGTCTATGCACAAGAATCTGGATGAGTATCAAAGTAATTATGCTAATTATAAGCAGCCAGACAACCAACCAACCACAAAAAAAGTGTACAGTATGGCCCAGCCGGCCTGGCTCAGTGGTTGAGCGTCCACCTACGAACCAGGAGGTCACAGTTCGATTCCTGGTCAGGACACATGCCCGGGTTTCGGCTCGTTCCCCAGTGAGGCGTGTACAGAAGGCAATGATGCTCTCTCATCATTGATGTTTCTATCTCCCTCTCCCTTCTGCTCTGAAATCAATAAAAATGTATTTTTTTAAAAAGTATATAGTGTGCAATTCTGTTTATATAAAATTCCAGCAGATGTAACCCAGGCCTTAGTCACAGAAAGCAGATAGATGGGTGGTTTTCTGTAGGTGAGAGATGGCATAGTATGGAAGGGAGTTATGATGGGGCCCCAGGACACTTTCTAGGTGAGGGATATGTTCGTTGTTTGTTATCGTGGCTGTGGCGATGGTTGTCAGGATGCATATGTATGCCCACACTTACCAAGTTGCACACTTTAAGCAAGAGCAGTGTATTTTAATTATGCCTTAATAAACTCAAAAGCCATGCATGCTGCCTCGTGCATCGGGCAATGCCCTAGTCACCTGTGGCGGGTCCTGAGCATAGCACAGCTGTCTCTCTCTCCTCGCTTATATCCTGGCTTTTTCTTTCCTCGGTGCCTGGGAAACTGACCGCTAGGGATTGCACCCCCTGGGCGTCCTGTCCTCTGTCTTCCAATTGGTGTCAGCCAGGGGGAGGCACCGGCCAGAGAGTGGGGACTCAGGGAGACAGGGCATTTACTGACCCTGTTTCTCACTGCTCCCCAAGTGCCCGTGTTCTTCGATGGCCACCCCAGTGATCCTCTCTTCCAGAGTCTAGTGCTGATTAGGCTCCTGCAGACCACCTTCCCCTAATGAAGGGATAGCTACTTTCTGGTGTTCCTGGCCCTCCTGTAGTTTACCATCCCTGGATGGACCCCTTAAGTCTTCCCTCACTTCTCCAAACAATGCCTTCGTTGAACTTCCTTCTGCTAATATCTCTTCTTCCTCACCCCCATGCCTCCTAAAGTAAAACAAGACATTCTCAGCAGGGATACTCATCATAATGATACTGTAACCTGCTAAGATGCCCCAGATGCACAGGGAGATCCACTTTGCATTATTAAGCAGAGCTATTATCAATTCTCCTTTCTTTCTCTTCTTATTTCTAGACCAGTTCATTGGTAAAATATGGTCCCCAGGCCAAATCTGGCCCTCCGCCTTTGTGAAGTTTTATGGGAACATAAAGTTGTTTTGGGCTGCTTTTTGCATGACAATGACAGAGGTGAATGGAGACCTCCTGAGCCTGAAATATTTGCTTACCTGGACTGTTCTAGAAAACGTTTGTCAGCTAGGCCACGACCAGTGCCTACTGATGCTTAATATTGCAGACCCATTACAGTAAGTTTCCAAAGAACAGAGCTATTATGGCCTTTAGACAAATAACTGGCAGAAGCTTTGAAATTAAAATTATTTAACACCTTCGATCACGTTCTTAGGCAGGACTCTCTCCCCACATTGTCACTGTTAGATCCCTCCAGAGCAAGGACGATGGGCCAGGTACAGAGACTCTCCAGGGCAGAAAGCTCCGCATGCCTACCAAGGGCAACACTGGAACCTCGCCCCAGGGCAACCTATCTTCCCCTGCATATCCCCGGCCCCCTGACCTTTTCCTCCCTAAGGATAGCATCCATGCCTCAGTTGCATTTCAGCTCCAGACCCAGAAAAGCAGCAACAACAAACAAGTGGGGGTTGCTGTGGCTGCCTTGGGACCAGCTGCATTGACTACTGACCCCAGCCCTGGAACCGGCCAATCAGTGGAGACCAGGACCCTGAAAGAGCACACCTGGAAAGCTGAAGAATAATCTACTGAGACACTGAGACTTCCACCTGCAGGAGAGAGAACTACACCCAGGACAAAGGAGCCTGTGTTACTTATGCCTGCCTCCCTCCCAGGAGCACACCCAGGCCATTCCCTTCTTCCCTTCCCCAGCACGCACCTATCATATCCCTTAACCTCTAAGGCAGCGGTTCTCAACCTGTGGGTCGCGACCCCTTTGGGGGTTGACTGACCCTTTCACAGGGGTCGCCTAAAACCATTGGAAAACACATCTATAATTACATATTGTTTTTGTGATTAATCACTATGCTTTAATTATGTTCAATTTGTAACAATGAAATTGGGGGTCAACATAACATGAGGAAGTGTCTTCCTATTGGCCTGCCATGTGGTGCAACCGTAAATGTGACACGAGAAACATGGGTCAGTTATTGAAATAGGGTAGACTGGGGCATCTCACCAAGTTTGAAACCTTCAGTTCCACCAGATGTAAACATGTGGTTCCTATTCATACAGAACTGGGTGCCAACAGTGCTATACAGTACAGGGACAATGAAAACTTAAGGCTACTTTGGCTGACAGCAATACCATTTCTGTTCTGGAACGGTTTCTCTGATGATGATATTGATTAATCTCTGCGGGTAGAGTACTTTGAAATATCTTCTATTATTAATGAGTAAAAGCCTCTCATGACCATTAGTCAATATATATTGGATTTTCATTAAAGGCTAATACATTCTGATATAAAAGTGCTTTGAAAACGATAAAGCCAAGTCCCCATCCTATCGTCACAGGGTTTGGAGAGAAAAGGGAAGGATTCAGCATCATTCCTCAAGTGTTCAAATTGTAACATTCTGCCCCATGATCTAGTAGGTCCCTGCAAAAGAACAAAACATATAAACATTTCCCTATAAGTGATATTCTTCCCTGTTTATCATTTAATACAGCGGTTCTCAACCTGTGGGTCGCGACCCCTTTGGGGGTCGAACGACCCTTTCACAGGGGTCGCCTAAGACCATCGGAAAACACATATATAATTACATATTGTTTTTGTGACTAATCACTATGCTTTAATTATGTTCAATTTGTAACAATGAAATTGGGGGTCAACACAACATGAGGAACTGTATTAAAGGGTCGCGGCATTAGGAAGGTTGAGAACCACTGATTTAATAGGACCTTGGCTCTGTCTCACACTCTTAGAAGATATATTAACAAATTTAATTATTTCACGGGTGTCACATTTTCCTATTTTTTTTTTTTTTTTTTTTACATTTTCCTAATATGTTTGCCTAGACATCTGAGAGTCTTCGTGTGGTAGCTGTCTTACTAAAAAGAAGGCAGAATAACTTGGGGGAACGTCATTTCACTAAGATTTTAAACCAAAATTGGTTTCTGCAATGAGGACCACCTAAAAAAAAAAAAAGTACCAGCTTTATTATCCTTAATTTAGGAGAATGTCTGTGGACCAAGAAATCTGTACAATTGTCTTTTACATGGAATTTTGAGAAAGTACTTCCTAAGTCTATGATTTAAATAAGAAATAATATCATGGTAGTTTGAAACTGTGATCTTTTTTGGTAATATTTCTTCAAGTCCCAGACTTGGGTTCACAGGATGAACAGACCAAGAGAGTAAAACAAGTAAGATTTTTGTCAATATTTCAACCAAAGTATTAGACGACTTAAATGAGTAAGTCTATCAATCTTAAGTACAATTTGAATATCAACAGTTTCATAGAATCTGAAAGGACGGTTTAGGAAAATCTCATCCTATTTTACAGCCATTTTCGAGAATCATTATGTATACAGAAGAGTGTTACCTCAATCCCTTCTCCATCCAGTAAATCCTCATGGTTATTTTTTGGTTGACCAAACTGCTCAGGCTAAATATCATTTTATAACAACTTATTAGAATGTGAGAGTAAAGCTCCCTTTTTTCTGAGGTTTCTGAAAGCCACTAAAAAGTCACTTTTCGGTTAATACCTAAAAAAAAAATTCCCCAAATTTTTATGCTTGTTAGAAAGTGGTAGACTTTTATCTGAATAATATTTTCTCATCATTCTTAGGAGGGTAAAGTGTGAGAACATTGTAATAATTTTGATTGAATTGTTATAAAAGGCTTCAGCAGCAGTCACCCAGTTAACATCTTTAAATTGACACAAACTGAATCACATAAAAAGTTTAATCCAAAAAAAAAAAAAAAGGGCAGGAAGAAAGGGGGAAGAGGAAACAAACAAACAAAAAATAAAACAAACAACAAATAAAAAACAATTGGCAAGAAAATAACTAGCAAAATAGCCATATCAATAATTACATTAACTAAAAATGGTGCAAATAGCTCAATTAAGAGGCAGAGATTGACAGATTGTATTAGAAAAAAAAATCAAGAGCTAAGTATATGCTAAATGTAAGAAACCCACTTAAATAAAAATACATAGATAAGATGAAGATAAAAGGTGGAAAAGGACATTCCATGTGTGCCAGTTATTAATTTATGCCTCTCAGCCCCACATGTACACTTCATTGGCTCATTTATGAAAATACTAGCGGGCCAGTGCATGAAATTCTTACATAGGGTCCCTAGGCCTGGCCAGCGATCAGGAACGATCCGGGCCTTCCTTTGTTCGGCGCCGCCTCCTGGTGGTCAGTGTATGTCATAGCGAGCGATGGAACCCTGGTCTCTGGGTCAAACTCCTGATGGGATAATTTGCATATTAACCCCTAGAGTGCCAGGGAGTTCGATCACGCTCCTCCTGTCCTTCGCCAAAAGTGCCGGGAGCGCTATCACAGCTTCGAAATGGCGTCCAGTTCTAAGTCTGCTTTTATCAGTGATGATGATATTGCTAAATATGTCAATGTAGTAAAGGTTTCCTTAAGTTTTTGAATATGTAACTTCATTTACTTGCAATTCATAATTTTTTTTCCTGAACTGCTGTAAAATCAACAAAAATGCCTTGGCAATTTTAGCATCGTTCCTAGGATATTGGTTGGCACTTAAAAGGGTTAAATATATATAGCTATATATATATCTGAGTCCTTAATCTATTTTTTCTTTGCCAACTGACATAAAGCTATGTTTTGTTTTGTTTTTAATATATTTTTATTGATTTCAGAGAAGAAGGGAGAGGGAGAGAGAGATAGAAACATCAATTATAAGAGAGAATCATTGATTGGCTGCCTCCTGCACACCCCCAACCCGGGATCGAGCCCGCAACCAAGGCATGTGCCCTTGACTGGAATTGAACCTGGGACCCTTCAGTCCGCAGTCCGACGCTCTATCCACTGACCCAAACCAGCCAGGGCAGCTATGTTTTATTTTATCAACAGAGGGCGCTGGAGAGATGCTGCAGGGTGAAGGGGCAGGTTCCTGGCTGGGCTAGAGGACCTCCTAGGAGAGACAGCTGGGAGCCCGGCTTTCTGGAAAAGCCGAGGCTGCCCGGGGTGGGTGCTGGAGATCTGACTGTGGGTGTGGGCCAGTGCAGCTCTCCTGTGTACGGGGAACAGGCCAGGACTCACTTCGGGACTGGTGAGTTTATTTATTTTTTTCTATTTCCTGCAAGATGTACTGTTTCTGTTTCCCAGTATTTATAGGAGCATGTTTAAATAGGAAGAGCCCAACCCCCAAACATCTGTCTCTTTTCAAGGTGCCCTGGCAGCCTCCTAGATGCTATATTTTGTCAGCTTCCGTATCCATGGGTCATGGTAAGTGGTTCCTGTGCTGCTCTGCAGTTTTCAGCTCACACTGCTCACACAATTCAAGCAACTTGGGCCAAATTCATCAAAGTGAGTTATTGGCACGGCGATGCATGCTCTTTTTGTCTGAACCATAGCAGCTTTTGTTAATTGCCTAAAACCTGCAAACTTGCGGGAAACATTTACAATAAATTGATTCTTCCAGACATTGCCTCAGTAATAATAAATAAGTCGTTCTGGTGATTAATAAGTGCTCCTTCTTCTGACTTTGTGCCCTTGTAATTAAAAAAAAAAAAAAAAAAAGACGATCAAGTCAAGAGAAATCCAAAACTCTACACCAACCAAAATATCACAGTAAGAACACAAGGGAAGGCTGAGCCATCACAATGGTTCTCACTGTGATTTCCACACTTAAAACTCTTCCTGTTGCAAATGACAGAATTTAGATAAAGGAATAAATGTTAGGGCTTGTACCACTGGGAATGAATTTAGTGTCTGGTTTGGTTGGCTCACAGGATCAGAGATATGTGAAGGAAACCAAAATACGTCATCCCAAAAGATGCCTCTTGGACATACAAATTATTTTGAGCTGAAGGCGATGGAGCTGCAAACTCAGAAAAAGCCCCCCCCCCCTTTCTGCAAAAAGGCAGGAAATAGATTCTCCTTTTCCTGGAGGCACTCTTACCAGCCCAGAGACCCTTCCAGAAGAATCTACAAATAAACCTTCCTCCACTAGTTGTCTCCAAACCTCTGTGCTTTGTCCCGTTGTTTCTCTAAAATGTACACCTTGTTCTGTGTTGGAGATGTTGCCTAAGCTGAAATCTAAGCTGCTACGTAGAGTTACTTTTTGTTTAACAGTTCTCCCAAGTGACGTGCACTGACCAGGTGAGCCAACTGCCTGTTTTTCTCTTGTTACAATCCGTCCTTTTGTTAAAGAGCGCCAGCTGAAACCTAAGAGGGCAGAGGTAAACATTTGCCTCCCCTACCCATGAAACAGGATATCCACCTTTCTCCCCTTTTGCCTCCCCATGTTTGTGTTTCCTTGGAATCTTCCTTGTGTTCTCCCTCTAGCTCAGCGGTTCTCAACCTGTGGGTCCAACCCCTTTGGGGGTCGAACGACCCTTTCACAGGGGTCGCCTAAGACCATCGCAAAACACATTTATAATTACACATTGTTTTTGTGATTGATCACTATGCTTTCATGATGTTCAATTTGTAACAATGAAAATACATCCTGCATATCAGATATTTACATGACGATTCATAACAGTAGCAAAGTTACAGCTATGAAGTAGGAACGAACATAATTTCATGGTTGGGGGTCCCCACAGCATGAGGAACTGTATTAAAGGGGCGCGGCCTTAGGGAGGTGGAGAACCACTGCTCTAGCTGGTGAGGAGCTGGCCACAGACAGCCCTTGGCCACATCATCTCCTGTAACGGCGGACCCAGAGTCGCGCTCCCTCTCCTGTTCCACATGTGAACCCCGGGGCTGGGCTCCGAGGTGTCCGTAGGTGGTCCATTGCCCTTAGGATGCAGGCCAAGGTGGCCTTCGTATTCTGATCATCTCAAGCCGGGGTGGGGATCGTCTGGCCCTTGGGCCATCTACGGCCCCTGAAATCATTTGCTCCGGCCCGGCCAAGGCACTGGGGGTGAGCGAATGAAATGTTTGACCGAATACAGCAGGCTCACGTTTAAGTTGATAATGTTGTATGGCCCGTGAATGATGTGATAAATATCCAAGGAAAAAGGTTCCCCACCCCTGATCTAAAGTATGCCAGGCACTGTCCTGGGAACAGCCGTGTGTGTGTGTGTGTGTGTGTGTGTGTGTGTGTGTGTGTGTGTGTGATGTGAACCAGGGAAAAAAGCCCCCACCTTCCTGCTGGGGGTGATGGGAAATAAACTGTCCAGCCAACCAATCTCCAATAACAACAACAAGCACTTTATATCATAAATAAAAAGCAGGTTAAAAGGGTGGAAGCGAATGTGGGGTGGCGATGGTGGTGTCAGTGGCTGATTTTAGAGAGTGGGGGGTGAAGAAAGAAGTTTGTACAAGGTAACATCTGCCCAGCTGGTGTAGTTCAGTGGTTGATTCCCGGTTGATTCCCGGTCAGGTCAGGTGCCCTTGGTTGCGCTCAATTCCCCGTGGGGGGTGTGCCGAGGCAGCCAATCGATGATTCTCTCTCATCATTGATGTTTCCATCTCTCTCTCTTCCTCTCTGAAATTAATAAAAAAAAATATTTTTAAAAGAGGTAACATCTGAGTAGCAGCAGAGCAAGGTTCCACATACTGTGTTGTGAGGTTGTTTTTACTGTAGAAGAAAACCCCAGGGGGACTTTTGCCTCCTGGGCCTCAGGAATACACTTCCCAAGAAGCCTCCCAGGCAAGTAGGGTTGGGTGGATGGAAAGACAGTGTCCTGTATAAATAAGTACCATGTCCTCTCCCTGGGGGTGTACTAGCGCCTTGACTTCTCTGGGCTGAAGTAGACATGGTTTCCAAGGTCCCTTTCAGTTCTAAACTGGGTGACTCTGAATTCGTTCCGCAGGTAATTCATTTTCATATTTTCCTTTAACATTCAATAATGTCAGCATGAATGATGCCAGCAGGACAAAATTGAATTGTAGGCTCACCAATTCATATTAGCCAAATTAGAGAGGGACATTATAAATAACCTTACCTAGGAAAGATAAAAGTTTTATTCTTCAATGCCTCCTGTGTCAATACGTGTAAATCCTATTACATATTTTTTAAAATGCCTAGTGACATAGTGTCATTATTTATTTTCGAGCTTCAGAGCAATCTGTGATTAAATTAGCATCTTTCTGATCAGTAAACAGCCTCTGAGTGTAGTTGACGTAACCTTGGCAGGCAGTAGGAAAAATATTTTAAAAAAACACGACCACCACAATATGTTTTCTAGTTAGTGACTATTTTTACTACTGCTATTTTATTTAATGAGACTAAAAGAAATACCTAGAGAAATGTTACCTGTGAGAAGCTGTTCCTTTAATCCATCAGTTATGCTTACAACGTAGAGATAATACTCTCTAAATACGTACTGTGGTGTTAACTAATGATGACAATAGTAATTAGCTAACCCTTATCAAGTGATGACTTTAAGTCAGACACTTTTCTAGGCGCTTTATGTATTTATTTATTTGAATCCTTTTAAACAACCCTATGAAGTGCTGCCATTATTAACCTACTTTACAGATGAGGGAGTGGGAACCAAGAAGGAACCTGCCCTCCAGCTCACACACCTGGCCGATAGCAGAGCGGGCTTTTAAGTCCAGGTGTTCTGAATCATAATTCAGGTTCTTGCCCACATAGCATACCCTGCATATGTTTTTCACCTGATGAATGGGAACCAGTATTTTTCTCGGAGGGAATCTGGCTTGGGGGGGAAATGAGCAGTAAGTGACATTTACTTATCGCCATTTTCTCCGTTTTGGCTTTTTTTCGGCTTTACCCTCTTGCCCACTGGCATCTCCCTCCAGTAACCCCTAGGGCCCTTTTACTGTTCTTTCCCCCTCAAAATATGTGGCCCCCCAAAGAAGCCAGTGTTAGTCGCTTATAACTTAGGATCCTTGTCAGTCTATAGTTTGCCTCTTTCAGGATACTTACAATTTATAGGAACAAAAGGCTTTTTTTTTTTTTTCTGCTAAAGGGATTTCGGATTTCAGCAAGTGGATGGGGAGATATATTTGGAGGGTCATATGTCCTGCCTTTGGGGCTTCTGCCTGCAAAAATTTTAAAAGGTTTGGAAAAAAAAATCCTACTGGAAAGTGGAGTAGGCAGGCAGTGGATTTATGTGACACACACTCTCTCAGCTGCTCATGATAGACAAAGCGATTTCAGGCACTTTCTGAGGTTGTATTACCTTCCTCTTCACTCTAACTTTCCCTTTGAAATCAGTTCTGTGTACCCTACCTATGAATCAATAGTCTTAGTACGAGAAGGGTCCTGCCGCAATGCAATTCTTATTTACATACACATTAGTTATAGTTGACATACAACATGGTATGAGTTTCAGGTGTACGACACAGTGATTCAACATTTACTAGTATCTACCTGACAATGGGATTACCAAAATAAGCCTCGTAACCACCTTTCACCAGACATAGTTACTATGATATTAATGACTACGCTCTCTATGCTGTATGTGGCATCCCCATGACTTATTTTATAACTGGATAACAGGCATTTCTGTTAAAGACCTAGGAGGGGCTTATCTCAGCCAGTTGAAAATCATCCAACTAATAACAGGACTAGTGACCATTGAAGTCTGTGCTGACTGCTGTTCTAAGAGCTGTTTATATTGGCTCACCTGATACTACTGATAGCATCTGGGCTTTATGAATAAGGAAAGTGACACATAGATTGTACTTAATTAGACATTTTTGCTTATACTAGTAATAGAATGAAGACTGAACAGGTTAGCAAATTGTAAAATAGATAAACATTTAGGATCACAGAGTTACATTCGAATTTTAAGACTAAAATTTCTACCACTTTGTCTTTCACTGGCTATTGGGTTACTAGGTTGCCATTTAAAATATAATTGTTAAGGTGGGGTTAGAAACAACCATTTTAAACATCTCATTCATCCGGGGTTGAGCAAGAAGCTGTCTTTGCAAAAGTGTCCACCAGGTGGCAGCCTTTCATAAAAGTACATGGAATTGGATCTTAGAGTTTCCAAAAATTTATAAAGACCAAATCAATCTTTTGTTTGGGGTTGTTAATAGTTAATATTTGGGTTTATTAGATAAAAGGGGGGGGCTTGTACTGTATTTAATATCCCTTAAAAATGAATGGAAACAGAGCCTTCCAGCAGCTAACACAGTTGAGTTATATGTCCCTTTAAATAAGCGCTTCCTTTGAAATGCTTTTTACAAATAAAATAATCATAACCTATAAAGAGGCACCTGAGCACGTGGGAAAGCTTTAACACAAGTGCTTACGGCAGTTTTTAATGCCTGTCTTTCCCCCTTATAACTCTGAATAATTAGCATGTCCTTCTATTTTTGTAGCTCCATGGAGAAGTCACCGCATCGTATAACATATGGAAACTCCATTTCACAGAAGTCCTCGGTGAACTGACTGATTTTTAGATTTCATCCTCCCCAGTAGGCTGGTGAGAGTAATCATAGAAGTCAGCACCGAAGGCCGTATTTGATTGGCTCTAACTTTTTTTCTTTCATGCTCTAACCCCCCCCCCCCCCGGGTTTTAGGTCGTATTCGAAGCCTTACTTACCCATTCTGTGGCCTTGGCCGAAGGTGGGGGTTGGGAGGGGGATCTGGCTGCTATCCCTTCACCCCCCGGAAACGGCAGTAACACTGTGCAGTAATGACTGTTGGAGGGCGGATATGTTTCTTCCCTCGTGACTTGACAGCAGAGATCAGTACATGTTTGCTAGCTCCTCAGCTCCAGTCCCAGGATGGAAAACAAGTGGAGAAGCCAATGGATTGTGTCTTGAGACAGGAATATTCCAGGTCAGAACAAAAAACCTTACATCAGATGCCCACACCCTAGCCTAATGCCACCAAGAGTAAGGAGAAATAATGTAACTTTCTAGGTTTGAGTTCTTGTAACTTCTGTCTGGAATCGCCGTGCAATGTTACTACTGCTCCAAACCCAAGCCAGTGTTTTAAAAATCACCTTTCAGCCCGGCCAGTGTAGCTCAGTGGTTGAGCCTCGACCTATGAACCAGGAGGTCACAGTATGATTCCTGGTCAGGGCATGTGCCCGGGTTATGGGCTCGATCCCCAGCAGGGGGCGTGCAGGAGGCAGCCAATCGAAGATTCTCTCTCATCATTGATGTCTCCCTCTCTCTCTTCCTCTCTGAAATCAATACAAAATATTTTTTAAAAAATTACATTTCAGAGGGTCATGAAATAAGGCCTTCCTGGGTGAAGTCCCAAGTTCATGTTCGGTGCCAAGAACTGCAAAGGGGCTACACGTTACCCTTCTTATGGGCAAACCAGTGAGCCTGTCAGTGTTGCATAGATGGGGACAGAACACACAGACCGCTGGGGAGAGCCCAAGCTTGCCATCCCTCATGGCACGGCCAGCGAGCTGAGCGGCATGCTCCCCTGCCCCCCCCCCCGCCCCTTCCATAGAAGGGGTGACACTGAACGGGCCCGGTGGATGCTGTACACGCTGCGTGTGTCACATGAAGAACAGAGCCTGGGAGACTCCCCATATTGAAAGGGGGCTGCTAGCAAACCATCTGTCCCTCCCCCAGGGGAAGGCTGTATCTTTATGAAGCTCATCGGAAGACAAATGGGCCCTCCGCCCAGAGGGAAACTCTCGCTCTTGTTCAAGGCTGTTTGCTCTCCAGACACTCTGGAAAAGAGAGTCTGGGATCAAACCTGTCACAAGGTGCGTAACAATGTGACAGGCCCACGGAGGGCTCTCTCCCAGCACCATGTATCACACACGTATATTTTTTATATGGGGCGTGTGCATATAGGTGTGTGTATTATAGACTAGTATATATACAGGTGGTGGCAAACGCAGGCTTACAGTTGTGAGTACGTGAACCACGGAGTGTATTTTTGTATTATTTATTGTGTTACCGTCTTTTCCGTATGAACCACTGTAAACCTATGTTTCTCCTCCCTCTGTAGGAATATCTACTTAGTTCTCCCAGCAGTTCTATAAAGACAGTTCGCCATTCTTGTTGGCGATGTGAAGAAGCAACATCAGCTAAGAATGTTGCCCAGCCCTGACCGGTTTGGCTCAGTAGGTAGAGCGTCAGCCTGCGGACTCAGGGGTCCCAGGTTCGATTCCGGTCAAGGGCATGTACCTTGGTGGCGGGCGCATCCCCGGTGGGGAGTGTGCAGGAGGCAGCTGATTCTCATCGATGTTTCTAGCTCTCTTCTCTCCCTCTCCTTCTCCCTTCCTCTCTGTAAAAAATCAATAAAATATATTTTTTAAAAAAGAATGTTGCCCAATGTCACTGAGATTGTAGGGGACCATTTTAGAAATTCCATTCTTTTTTTCCATAATCTTTCTGGTCAACCAATATGCTATGAAACAGAGGGGGAAACTATATGCACCCCATGACCCCGAGCTCGGGAAAGAGGGCTCCTTGACTCTTTACATTCCTTCCAGGAGAACCAGAGACATATCCGGGCGGCTCCTCCCCACCGAACTGGACTCGCTACAAACCGGACCATTCGCAGCACCATTCAACAGGTATGGGGAATGGTGGCCAATGGAGCAACATGATTTTCCTCCCCTTCAATCAAACCGACGGCTGAATGTAATTATCATCTGGGAAGATACAGTTAAAGAGATGTTGAATTAAATGGAGCTCTGAAAATTGCTCACCTCCTGATTCCTCCTGATTACATCTTGGCATAATTCCCCCAAGTTTCAATATGTAATTTGGGGATAATGGATAATTGGTATTGGAAGCATTGCGGCGTCTCCATATTTAAATGAGAGGCCGATTTTATTAGTAATAACCATAATGACTCCGCTAAATTGCTTGTATGACTTCGTCGCTCATTAGGAAATTATTTATCAGCAGGAACATATCACCTTTATATATTTAATTCGCGTTTTAAGTAGGGAATTTATTAGCAATGCAAGTGTTTACAAGGAGATAAGTTTTATAGCTATTGAAGTGAGGTCCTAATCAGACCATTATTTCCCATACTTTCAAACTCTAAGGTTCATTATTTTAGGGAAACTTTATATCCATGTGAGACATTTAAAAAATACTCAATGATGTTTAGGTCCATGCTATCAAAATATCAGAGTAGTGATTCGGTTCCCTACGATTTTGTCACACAGTGTTTTGTTGATACATTTTATGAGGGACAGCCTTTTTATTTTTACTTTTGATTATTTTATATATATATATTTCTTATTGATGTCAGAGAGGAAGGGAGAGATAGAAACATCAATGATGAGAGAGTTATTGGCGGCTGCCTCCTGCACGCCCCCCACTGGGGATTGAGCCTGCAATCCCGGCATGTGCCCTGGACTGGAATCGAACCTGGGACCCTGCAGTCCGCAGGCCATGGCTCCATCCACTGAGCCAAACCGGCTAGGACAGGTCTTTGCCATACTGACGGACAGGAAACCAAAAGGAGCAAAGAAGACCCTCAAGCCGATTATCTCGGGAGTGAGGGGAGTTGCTGGCGCGTCCCTTGTGCTTGGAAACTAGAGCAGAAGAGCGCGGGCAGCAGCGGGGAACTTCTACAGCCACCTTGACACCTGGCCACTCTGACAGCTTCTGCGAGAGTCCCCGCTGCGACCACGGGAAGTGGGACGGTGTCGCTTTGAACCTGCAGCTGTCCTGTTGGCAAGGAGAGTTCTGCGTGATCCTTAGGAGACCAAAGAGATAGCATGTCAAAGGGTGACCGCGCCACTAGCGTGTCAGTACCTACACGGCTTTCGAGAGCCGACTGATGAAACCCAAGTCCTCTTTCCTTGTGTGGGAGGCCCAGGATCACGGGTGGTGTGAGTCCCTCCTCAGTTTCACCAGAAGCAAAAAGACAGAAAAGGAAAGACAGATGTTTGGCCCATCAGGTACGTCAGACTCTTTCCTTTGTTTTCATGTCTTAGGTGAATTCGTCGTTTTCTAAATCCACTCAAAGTTAATGAACAAAGAAGGTGATTTACCTATAACCACTGGAGGATATTAGCTCAGAGCTAAGCAGTTCCTTCAGGTGAGTTGGGAGAGCACAGTGATCTATAATTATTTGGAAGCTAGAAATACTAAGGCAGGAGAGGAGGTGTTGAATAGGGCATGTAAAAGAGTACAATAATGAGGCAGGAAATAATCCTTAGACTCCGGCAACTATCTCAGGGATAACTACATACATGCAAAGCTCCTAAAAATGGGATAGAGAAGTCCCCCATTACCCACGAAGGGTACGTTCCAAGACGCCCAGTGTGTGCCTGAAACTGAGGGTGGTGCTGAACCTTATACATGCCATGTTTTGTTTTTTTTTTGTATACATACATACCTATGATAAAGCTTCATTTATTCACTGGGCACTGTAAGAGATTAACAATGACTAATCATAAAAATGGAACAATTATAATATTAGAGGCCTGGTGCACGAATTCATGCACCAGTGGGGCCAGCTGGCCCGCCTGATTGGGGCCGATGGGGGCTGGCCGGCGGCTGGGGAGGGGCAACGGGAGGTTGGCCGGCCGACCCACTCCCGATTGGGGTGGGGTGGGGTGGTGGTTGGGGGCGGGGCCAGCTGGGAAGAGGGGCCATGGGAGGTTGGCCAGCCAGCCCCGCCCCCATTGGGCCAGTTGGCTGGCCGCAGTGCACGTCATAGGGACTGGTCATTCCGGTCGTCCCGGTCGTTCCAGTCATTCTGGTCGCTTGGCTTTTATATATACAGATGCCGTCTTCCCTCAGTATCCCCAAAGGATTGGTGTCAGGACCTCCCCGAGGCTACTAAACTCCGTGGATGCTCAAGTCCCATCTATAAAATGGCCTAGTATTTGCATATAACCTGTGCATATCCTCCTGTGTACTTTCAGTCGCCTCTAGATTATTTATAATACCTGATACAGTGCAAATGCTATGTAAATAGTTGATATACTATACTGTTTAGGGAACGAGGACAAGGAAAAAAGTCTGTATGTGTTCGGTACAGACACAACCATTGTAGGCCTAACTACATAGTCATGTCAGCAATGACATCACACTTTTTTGGCTAAATTCCTGCTGCCCCCATTTAAAGCCCACTTCTGAGGTCAGATATATAAGAGTATTCTAAGTTTACCATTTGTTCTTCTAAAAATGGAAAAGGAAAGCAACTCCTGGTGCCAGGGATAGGTACCCAGTGTCCCTGTCCCAGCAGACACAGGCCTGACAGTTACAAGCTCGTTTTAGCTCTTATTGGGGGAGATGAGGTTAACGAGAGGATGTTGCTAACAGCAGCTCATGCATTTGAAGTTTTCTAAGAATAAGTTGCCATATTAAAGGAGTTGTAGCCCAGCTAGCATGGCTCAGTGGTTGAGCATTGACCTATGAACCAGGAGGTCATGGTTCAGTTCTGGTCAGGGCACATGCCAGGTTGTGGGCTCTCTCATCATTGATTCTCTCTCATCATTGATGTTTCTCTCTCTCTCTCTCTCTCTCTCTCTCTCTCTCTCTCTCTCTCTCCCCCTTCCTTTCTGAAATCAATAAAAATATATTTCAACAAATAAATAACAGAGGTGTAAACAGATACTTCCTTTTTTGGATTTTAAAGATTCAACAACAACAAAAATATGCACAAATTGTTATAGTGCAAATAGAAACAAAAGATTGACCATTATGAATACTGAGTTTTAAAAAGACTAAATGTGCCCTGGCTGGATAGAGGCCATGGTCTGAAGTTTCAGCAGCATTCTTCTGCAGAGCTTAGTTGTGTGAATTTGAGACTCAGTGGGGGTGCTAACCACCCCACAGTTCGTGAAAGGATAGTCAAATTTTTGGGAACAGATGGCAGAACCCATGATAAGATGACATGGAAGTTCACATGATGAGCAATTAGATGGTTTTTAATGATGATTATAAAAAGCAGAACAGATGGTTAAATAGAGGGTTATTGGTGTCCTGGAATGAGGCCGGAAAAGGGGGGAAAGACGAAGGAGGAGAAACAGAAGTAGAGGCACGCGTGGTACACAGGAAGTTGTGCATTCTGGGTAATGCAGCTAGCTGCCTCAACTCCTCTTTGGAATGGGATGAGGTATACGTTTATGATGAGTAAAAATAAGTTGTTTAACTTACAAGGACACAGAAAGACCTAGAAAAATGTGGACTAAGATGAACAGGTATGTCTATTTGAGACAGGTAAACGTATAGATGCCCCAAACCCTATTCGTGCATATGGTCAGCAATACAAACCATATGTACGAATGCAGAAGGACTCACTTGAGGCAGTTTTAGGGATGGAGTGGGCTATTCATTAATAAATAACATACGTATTCCATAAAGAGAGACATGCCAAGGCTGAGAGGGACTCAGAAACTTGGATTAAAATTCCTGGAGACACATCTCATAGACAGGCAGACATAGGAGACATACCTAACCTGTCTTTATAAGAAAGAATTTCCACCATTGAAAGCCATTTAAAATTATGCTTTCAAAAAGTATTATGTGAAAATACTGGCTCTTGGCATTTGCCCAATAAACTACATTAAACTCATTGGAGGGTAGATTTTGGCTCAAGAACTGAAGAGCCCTTGCTTTTGGCTTATGTTTAGTAATAACGTAATGTCTATTGCCATTAACTCACAATTACTCCAGTAGTTTAATACAACCTAAAATTGCAAGTGTAGTTATTAAGGTCCTGTTTCAATAGGCTATTAAAGATTGTATGAGCAATAATACATCCACATGATGAATTTATTTTTGAGCACTTTGGTACAACAAGTATTTTTAGTGATAGGGGATACGAGAAATGAATAATTTTATCCATGATTATAAATGTCACATTTCTTAAAGTTATATATTACTTAAGGACTGACTTTAGCTATCCTCTTTTTTTCTTTAAAAGTAATTTTTAACAGTGATACTGTTTTTCTAGACAAAAAATCTTAAAAATGCTAACATTCTCTTAAACATAAATGAAAACCTCTGTTAACTCACATCTTGCTTCATTGTTAAAGATCATGACAATCTCAAATGTTAGAGTCGATTGATCTCTAAGATATTGGTAATGTACTGATACAGGTCACCTATTAGGACCATTGAGAAAAATAATCTTACTTATTGTAGATAGATACGATTGCTATCTCTTCAGAGGAGGCAACCCTTTTTATGCTTTTAAAACAGAAAACTACAATTTCTTAATTGAGAATTCTCAGGTCACTGAAAAAAATGATTATTTAAGCCAAGTGCCGAAAATGTCAAGTGAGATTCACGCAGATTTCATTTAAGCATCACAAACTAGGAAAACAATATTTTTAAGCCCTATTTTTTCAACTCGTTACGACATGACACATTGTCAAATAATGAACTAGCCAGGGATAATCAGACGTGAATTGTCATGTGAAGTGAATGGCAAGGGGCTGCCAAAGACCTAACATTTAGGATTAACTTAGGAGCTAAACATTGAGGGACGCTGGGTCACAATACCTGTGGTTTGCAGGCTCTAAGATGGTCTCCGGTGCGTTCTCCCTTCTTGGTACTCTTCTCCTACAGTGAATAAAAGATGCTGGGTTAATCAAGTCCAGTGATCTGACTTCGATATTGAGGGGAAACTAGTTGTGTAGTCATTATAAGCTTTTGTTTTTCATTTTATGTTTAAACCAATGCAAACATAATAGAACATTTTTAAAAGTAGACTTAGAAAGCTAACTCATGCTGAAATTATTTTCTTTTCTTAAATGTTTTTTATTGATTTGAGAGAGAGAGAAAGGAAGAGGGATAGAGAGAGAAACATTGATCAGCTGCCTCCTGCACACCCCCTACTGGGGATGGAGCCTACAACCCAGTCGTGTGCCCTGACCAGGAATCCATCCAGTGACCTTTTGGTTCATGGGCTGACGTTCAACCACTGAGCCACACTGGCCAGGCTAAAATCATTTTTTAATGGACAGGTCCGTTGTAGAAGATAATATACAGGCGTGAGCAAAAAACAGGCTTACAGTTGTTCGTATGGAAAAAGACATGCAGGTTAGGATTATTACAATAACTTTATTAACTCAAAAGAATGTCACAAGGCAACTGTAAACCTACTGTTGCCCACTCCTGCATGCGGCCCGGGGATAACAGGTCAGGGGAAATGAGTTAACATTAAGATATGGTTCTTCACTCTGAACATTTGCATGTCCATCCTGGAGAGCTTTTTTAAACAGACTGCTGCTGGGGCCCCACATTTTCGACCCATGAAATCAGAATTTCTGGCAATGGAAGATGGAGAGCAGGAAGATCTTTACGCACTCCGTGAATCACTGATAGCCGATACTGAGAACTGCTGAGCCACTGGTGGGGTGTGGTGACCGGATTGAAGGGAGGCTGAGTGTCTTTTGTGGATAGAGAATAGGGACACACAGACGCTGCTGGGACCTCCCCACTGTCCCGGTCACTCTGAGCTCATTAACAGAAGGCAGTTCAACTCCCGACAGGCACCTGGATAAGTCCAATACCTAATTAAGACCCTCTCGGCAGGAGGGGGAGAGAAGGCCTGAGGGGTTAGTGCTCACCAGGCTTCCATAATCATATGTTGAGGATTATAAATTAAGCTGAGGAAATGCCAGACGTGCCATGTATTAAAGAATCTATAACTTGTGTGGGTAGGTGACGGAGCATTGCTGTGTACTGAGATATCTATTATTAAAATAAAAATAGAATATTTGTTCTGCTCTTAGGGAGTAATTTAGAAAATATTCTTCTTGTTTGATTAAATGAGTTTGTTTTCAAATCACCACAACAAAGGTAGAGCTCAGCTTTTTACTATCTGATGGTCCTCGCTATCTTAAGACAGCAGCACCATCTGGCCAGAACCCTTAACACGTAGGCAAAACAGTTTAGCAACTTTCCAAATACCAAAACAAAGCACCACACCATTTAAAATGAAAAAGCAAAACAAAACAAAGCAACTAATGAGTTGGAAGAATTTCACAGCATAAACATAATGAGCTCATAAATCAAAAGGAAAGTAGATTATACCAACAAAGATATGGGCAAATAACATGAGCTGGCGATTGAGAAAAGAAAAATGTACAATAAATACATGAGATGTTCAATCTCATAAATAAATAAAAGTTGGCCAACTGTAGAATTAACAAGTTTTTTAAATGACTATATTAATAACTGGCATCCATCCACTTGGGGAGTTAAGTGTTTCAACTGAAGAAAAGTGTAGCATTTTTGTATTCAAATTCGATATTTACCAATGTATTTAACCATGAAATTCTACTCTGGAAATTTATATTTAAAATATAAATGAATAAATCTAAATATATCTCCAAGGAAGCTTATTTCATCATTGTTAAACCACAATTTGAAATGCTGAAAATGGCATTAAAAAGAGGATTAGCACTATATTATTGCATGTCTATAGAAGATAGGTATGACAGTATAGCACATCTATAAAATGAAATAACACTCGGCTATTAAAATTAATTAGCCAGTGAATATTAACTGAATCTATTAGTAAAAAAAATCCCAGTTATATCCAACTCATGGGTAGTGAGAACCTGGATATACAATGGCCAGGCCCCACGTGAGAATCGAACTCTGACCTTTGACCTCAGGTGAAGAAGCCAACCCAGAAATTCCTCAGCAAAGAGTGAAGGCTTGGTCAACCATGGCCAGATTCCCTATTTTTCACCCTCATTTCCAACTCTGAACCATCCAGAGAAAGCCAGATGTGTTCCCCTAACACGCCCTGCTGCTAATGAGCCCACCTCCACTTCCTGTGCCAATCACCCCCCATCAGAGCACGCCTGAAACTTTCTCTTCCCCACATAAGGCATGCCACACTCTGCCTGTCTTTTGAGTCTCTACCTAATAGAGTGATGGTGGCCGCCCCCCTTGCTAACGCAAGCTCTGGATACATAACCCTGGTTAGCTCCCATTGGGTAGCCCTTGGCTAGTTCCACTGTAGCCTGAATGTTGTGGGTGATCCTGTGAGCAAGATGTGTTTCTGAATGCGGAGATACCTGAGCGCTCCTCACGGAGATGTTAAACTGCCTCATCTCTGGGAAGTGAGACTTTGGGCTATTTGACTTGATAGCGTTTTGCATTTGAATTTTTTTCAATGAGTACACACGCAGTTTGTGTACATAGAAATAAAGCCATTGCCGTTAACAAAGCAGTTTATCACTAGGTTTAGTGTTATTAAGATAAAGAGTTCCATACATAAAAAGCGTACATTTTCTATCTATATATGATATACGTGAGGGTGCTCACTTGACTGATCTTATTCTTTTTTTTTCTTTTTTTTTTTTATTGCTTAAAGTATTACAAAGGGTATTACATATGTACCCATTTTATCCCCCCGCCCTAGACAGTCCCCTAGCCTCCCCTATCCCCCAGTGTCTTATGTCCATTGGTTATGCTTATATGCATGCATACAAGTCCTTTAGTTGATCTCTTACCCCACTACCTCCTGCCCCCCAACCCTCCCCGGCCTTCCCGCTGCAGTTTGACAATCTGTTTGAGGCAGCTCTGCCTCTGTAGACTGATCTTATTCTTATCTCCATCATGCTTTACAAAGAACTTCCCGTATTGGGTATCTGGAAGGTTTTATTCTGATAGAAATTCTTCAAATATGAAAAATAGACTGAGTTGAGAAATATATTTTTAATTATAAAAATGATGAATGAGGGTTAACCATAAGGGGACTCCCTGCTTCAATAGTCTCCATTATCCGGCCATAACTCAAATAACTATTATCACGCCGGAGTTAGAAAGAAACCGCCCTCGATTAATAAACATAAATCTTTATGGTCATCAGTTTCCCCTGATGTTTCTTTAACAAAGGCCAAAAGATTCAATTTTTGAATCCAGCATCGCTCAGTTCTGTCAACCTCTGATTATTTATTTTTCCAAATTAAACAAAACCCTGGATCTGACAAAAACTAACCTTTGGATATATCTGCAAACCCAACTTCTATGACTGATGGGAAAAAGGAAGTGTAAATATAGGGCCAACTTTATTCAGCTGAGCACCATGCTGTTCTTTTTAATTTATTATTATTATTATTATTATTATTATTATTATTATTATATTTTATTTATTTTTAAAATATTTTTAAAATTGATTTTTAGAGAGAAAGAAAGGCAAAGGGAGAGAGAAACATCAATGTGAGAGTGGAACATCAATTGGTTGCCTCCTGCACACTCCCCTCTTCCCCTCCCTCCCCCTCTGGGAATGGAGCCCACAACCTGGGCATGTGCCCCCACCAGAAATCGAACCAGCAACCCCTGGGTGCATGGGACAGGACCCAACCAACTGAGCCACACCATCCAGGGTGAAAGCTTTACTGTTATTCACCCCCCAAGGTGACGTAGTATCTTGTCACCTTTCTCATTAAATGCCTCAAGTTTTCTCTAGTAGAATCTTTCAAAAGGATCTCATCCAACATTTCTGCCCTGGTAAGGTATCTTACATTACCCCGGGCGGAGAGCAACCTCAGACCCTCCATCTACTAGTCTCTCTCTATCTCCCCCTTCCCCTCTGAAGTCAATAAAAATATATTTTTAAAAAAAGCTGATGTAAACTGTTCTCTGATAAATGCCTGACCCATCCATGTATAAATGAAATATGCATTTAGGGTGAACGTCTTTGAGTTAGTGAAAGGAGATTTATATTTAATATATATTTTTTATTTTGACAGTATTACAGATGTCTCCCATTTCCACCCCCCCACCCCGTACCCCTCCTTCATCGAGCCCCTACCAAGGATATATTTTTTAAATAAGTTAAAAACATTTTACTTAGAAAAAATATCCTCAGTTGTGTCAAAAATTAATTAGGGGGGAAAAAACACCACAGTAACAAATCAAAGTAAAGCCAGCGAGAAGATTTTATAACATACAGTCTAAAAATAAAGCAAAAAAAAGTCAAAATATTATTTTTTTTCTCACGAGTCAACAGCCATGTGAGAAAAATAAAGCAACTTGTCAAATGAGAATTTTTCACATCAAAGTAATAACTAGCTTAGCCCCTCATTAAAAATACAGATCTCCTATATGTGGTAACAACACAACCTCAAGGTTCATATTTTGAGACAAATCAGGATGTATGTAGTGACTGTGACATGCAGTTAAAGATAACTTCTGGTCCCAGCGTTGGAAATGCTTGGATCAGTGTTGCGCTATGGATCTCCTCTAATGGGAAGTGACATTTGAAGGCGGTTTTGGAAAACCGCGCTGCAGGGAATCGGACAAGTCAGTGCTTCTACATGAGAAGAGCAAGGGGGTGCCCCAAGCACCTGCCCATTCTGCCTGGACCCAGGTGTCCCAGCAGCGGGTCACATGACCCCTCACCCCACAGCAGATCTGCACCTCAGAGCATAAACCTAAATGCACCAAAGACATTCGGTTATTTTTGCATGACGACTGAGTTCCTATTTTGATCTTCCATTTCACTAGGAATAAGAGGATCTTACTATCAATGAACCTCTTTCCCCTGACGTAAATGTATACTTACTGTATCCTGAGTTGAGTCTAATCTCTGGGGGTTGATGTATTAGGGTTTTCCAGAGAAATGGAAGTGTGTGTGTGTATATCTCTACTTTTCACTCTATGCCTCACTCATCTCTATATGGAGAGGTATTTACTTTTAGGAATTGGCTCATGTGATTGTGGAGGTGCAAGTTCAAAGTCTGCAGAGGTACTAAGGGCTGAAGACACAGGGAACAGTTGTAGTTCAGGTGTGAAGGTAGTTTGCTGGTGGAATTTCCTCTCGATTGCAATTTTAAGTCTTTTTCTATTAAAGCCGTCAACCAATTAGACGGGGCCCACCCACATGATAGAAGGAACTCTGGCTTGCTCAAAGTTTACTGATTTAAATGCTGCCTTCATCTAAAAAGCATCTTTACAGAAATGTCTAGAATAATCTTTAACCAAATAACTGGGCACTGTGACTTCACCAAGTTGACGCGGAAAATGAACCATCACAGTTTATTTATCGTGATGGGGAAGTGGGAAGAGGGGTGGATCCATGTCATCTGTCCGTGTGGACATCTGCTGTGACAGCTGAGGCCACTGTCCTTGTCCTGCCTCCCTGAACTTCAGGTGTGTGGTCTCATGTGCTCCTGTGAGGGCAGGAGAAATCTGCCCCTTAACTCCTGGTACAAACCAATCTGTGGCTCCATCTGCTGCCCAGCGGAGGGGTCATTCCCAGGTCAGCTCGGCCTCCCCGGAGCTGTGACAGCTGGAGACCCCGAACCTGAAGAGGTCACCCTCCATCCCCTCCACTCTCTCCCTCTGCAGTCCCAGAACACCCCCCACCCAGCCTGCCCACCTGGGAAACTCTTTCCCTGTCTCAATCTGTATCATTCTTTCAGCTTTTTGCTTAAATCCTCTCCATTGCCACAAGAGTTCCGAATTTTTGAACCTCAAAACTAGATCTTACAGGGATTTCCTTTGTGATTACTGTTGCTGTGTTTTTGGTGTGTGTTTTTCCTTCCCCCAGAGGTGCCCCTTCTTTGGCTGTCTGCTTTCAAGAGTGGCAAGAGTAAAGGGAAGGAAAGGGATAAAATGTGCTTTTAATTCATTTATTCCATAAATTACACACATTGTCTTAGGAATGAGTGAGCTACCAGAGAGGTGGCGAGAGTGTATTCAATACTCACTTCCTTGGCTGGTTCCTAGCTACGTGGAAGGTGTCTGGATCACTGCCGAAAGTAATTTAATAATCCTCTCTCTGTTTTCTCGATCTCCCATCCCGTGGTGAGTTCTCTCTATAATGTTTTACCTGCACTTGCTGTGTGATGCTTTGTTGAAGGTTTTGGTAATCCTGGACCTTTGCATTATTAACTGCAGAGATATTTCTTACGTGCCCACCAGATGGCAGTGTTGACCAGAGAAATGTAACTTGCTTCAGGCCTGAGAGAGTGTTAATACTGACTTAATTCCAAAAATAGAAGGGGAGAAAATGTCAGAAAAAAGGAAAGGAGAAAAAAGTAGATCTACAATGCAACCCAATTTAGGCAGGAAGTAATAACTTCTCCTGCCAAGCCAAGGAATGATACTTCTTCAGTTACTTTTACATTTTACTGACATTTTACCCCCAAAACACTGTAGGGAGAGAGCACAGATACTTCTGGTCAATCTATTCAGTGGCTAGAGCCCCGAAGCTGGGGACTGGGATTCTACCCAAGGCTGGGTGGTCAGAACATCGCCGTCTGGTCAGGTTCCTTAACCAACCTACGCTTCCGCTTCTTTATATATAAAATAAGAATTTGAACGCTGTAATCCCTCCCAGTTTGAAAATATAGTTCCTGCCGCACAAATGCACTTCAGAGGAATGTCTTTCTCAAGGTCACAGCTTCTTGGCTCGGGAGTCTGTACCAGAACGCGGGTCCTTCCTCGCCCCGGGTTCTGCTAAGACCGAAGCCTTCCTGAGCTGCTCCTTCCTGCATGGACAAAAGACCCCCGAGCCAACTACGTTCTGCAGCCATTTTTCTTTCTACATTTTTATTTTTTTAATATGTTTTTTACTGATTTCAGAGAGAGGAAGGGAAAGGGAGAGAGAGAGAGAGAGAGAATCATTGATCCGCTGCCTCCTGCATGCCCCCTACTGGGAATTGAGCCTGAACTATAACCTGGGGAATTGAACCATGACCACCTGGTTGATAGGTTGACCCTTAACCACTGAGCACACTGGCTGCATTCTATATCCTTAACATTTACAAAAATAATAATAAAATGAAACCAGATAACCTTTATTAAAATACCTTTTCTTTTAGTTTTTTTAAATGTTTGGGGAAAATGGCTTGGCTTTTTTTAAATGAACCTTTTATAAATCAAAACATAATATGTATGCATATCTATGAATAATAAAATTAACACATATTTACCTACTGCCCAGCTTTACAAAACAAGAACATTTTTTCCTACTTTCTTACACAAAGAAATCTAGTTCTTTAGTCCTTTCTGGTGCACATAAAAATTATATCAAGACCTAATTAAAAAAATATTTTCTACAAACAAAAGGTTATTTTTTTCCAGATTTTACCCTTCAGCAGCTTCTTACTCTTGGCTCATCTGTAAGCTTTGGGAGGTGGACAACAGTATGTTCCCTTAGGCTGCCATCTCCACATGGCCCTCTTCTGAGAAAGCATAATCAAGCTCACATTTAAACTGTCCTTTCTTCCTGCCTGTAATTTATTTTAAATTATAGATTGTAATTTTCACTAATGCTAAAGTATAAAGTATTTACTTCGTTTTGGGGGAGCTTTGGGGAAGAGAGAAGAGCGAGAAGAGAAGAACTTGGGTTCACAGTGGCCCAGAGAGGAGAAGGAGCCCGTGGAAATTTTCTAAGAAGGTGAATATTTTCAGGGAAATTCCTGAAGCTGGAATGTCTCCAGACAGTCATCCTGCCCTTATTCAAGGTTTTACTTTCCACGTCAACTGAGGTCTGAAGATACTAAATGGAAAATTCCAGAAACAATTCACAAGTTTTAAATTCCACAGCGTTTTGGGTAGTGTGATGACATCGCTCAGTGTCTTGCTCTGTCCTTCCCAGAATGTGGATCGTCCCTTGGTCCAACACCTCCACACTGTACATTCTCTCCCCAAATAAGCCACTTCCTAGCTGCCTCCTCTCTATCATCAGATCAATGGTGGCCTCAGTGCAGTGCTTGTGGTCGCCACCCTTATTTTACTTAATAAAGGTCCCAGGGCTCAGGAGTAGTGATGCTGGCAGTTCAGAAAGTGCCAAAGAGAAGCCATGAAGAGCTTCTTTTAATGAAAAGGTGAAAGTTCTCGACTTAATAAGGCACTTTGTCATCTCATATCATCCCAACAAAAAGGGTGCGCACAGGACGATAAGATACTGGGAGAGAGAGACGACATTCACATAACTTTTATTACAGCGTATTGTCATACGTGTTCTATCTCATTGTTAGTTATTGCCAATCTCTTAATGTACCTAAATCATAAGTGAAACTTTATCACAGGTATGTATGTATAATCAAAAGCACAGAACATATACGGTTTCAGTCCTATCTGCGGTTTCAGGCATCCACTGGTGGTTTCAGGCATCCACGGGGGGTGTTGGGGCATATCCCCTGCAGATAAGGGGGAATACTGTATAGCATTTGAACCTATCTGCTATAAAGTCACTTAATTTTATTCTTCTTCTGCACATAAACTTTCAAGAGAGGCCCACATTGTGTGGAGATCGTACTATTTTGGGGATTGAAGGGACCAAACCAGCAGCGGAGAGAGCAAGGCACAGAACAGAGCTAGAGCATTTAGACAAAAAGGGAATCTGAGTTTGAAAGGAAGAGAAAAACATCAGCTCCCAGATCTCATTATATTTGAGGTAGTTTTGTGAGCTGTTTGAATTTAAATATTACTGAAAAGCCTATCCTCATTATGCTGAAAGATTCGAGATATACCCAGAGAGCTGATATCTAAGTTACATCCATACAGAAATATAACATGCATTTATCAGAAATATCAGCGTGTCTTCAGGTTCACGCCCACGGATGGTAAGGTTTCCTAATCAAAGCCTTTCATTCTCTAGGAGATTCATGTTCTTTGAACTTTGCTGTGAGTCACTTACTTTTCTCTGTATTGAATTTCTTGGCAACCCGGGAAGGCCAGGGGCACTTACGTCTCTGATTATTTTCAGCCTGAAAGGAAGTAAAACAGAGAATTTCTCAGCTAGTTGTCATGTTGCAGCCTCCAAACCGACCATCTCCGCCCCCCTCCCAAAGGGTTAAGAGAAAGCCCCTGCTAGGAACTGAGCAGCAATTACATCCTCACCGGGAACGTGGCCAGTCATTCCTGGCCTCTGACCCTCTCTACAAGATACTCAGCAACTCTGCCTTGGACATGGATACCTTAATCACACTTCTCATGTGACAGCGCTTCGAGTTTTCCAAAAACACTTTTCAATGCATCCTTGCCCTTGGGTCTTTCCCCCGCTGAAGGGACGGAACGGAACTGATAGCTGTGTCCCTAACTCCTCTCCCAGGAAAGCCACAGAATGTATCAGTTACTCAGCCTGCCCTTATCTCAGCCAATGGGAAAGCAAGGGAAACTAGCCCCCGGCCCTCACTCAACCAACGGGAATCGACCAAGTGCCTCCACCCCCCTCCCCAAGCCCTATAAATTATTTGTTCTCTTGGGACTCGGGGCTCTCTCTCGCATCCAGTCATGGAGGCAGAGGGGGACCAAGCCTGGGCTTGAATAAAAGACTCAATGCTTTTGCATCGGACTCGGCTCCCTGGTGGTCTGTCTTGGGTGATCTTGAAATCTGGGCATAACACCGCCTCTGACCTAGATTGCGAGGACAGTTATTATCAGCCGTATTTTTGCACATGGGAATCCAGGATAAAAAAAAACAAAAAGTAAAAGTTCTTGTTCAAGGTCACGGGGAACTCGGAGAAAACTCACATTTCCTCTGTGCAAGGCTAAGGAGTGTTCAAATGCAGGCAGCTACTGCCACTGCCTGTCCCTCAGCATAACCTTCGCTTCCTTGTTGACTAGTTAGAGCTGTCATTGTTTTCCCTGCCGTATCTCTTCTTGCTCTGTCTTTTCTTCCATCTGCCCTGAGAAGCAAGCTCCAGGGGAAGTTAGAATCAAATGATGAATTAGTTGTTTCTGCAAAATGAATAGTGCAATTCGTGATGGGACTTTGAGCCTGACATCCAAGTCCCTTCTTCAAATAGGAGCGCAGGATCATTATTCACGGAGCTACACAGAGTCTCCCAAATCCGCGTGAGGTGATAATTAAGCACTTCCCCAAGTGTGATATTAATGAGTATTTTTTTAAAAAAACAACTCCATGTTCAATTTAGCCTTAGGCCTTTGTGAAGGGACCTGCACTAGCATCTCACATTTGTACACTCCTCGCTTATGAGATTAAGGAGTTGTATAATTTCTATTTCTGTAACTTATTTTCCCACAGAACTTCATTCAGAGCTGGTTTTTTTCCTAGATCATTCCGCATGGAAAGCTATGTGAGAGAAAGGAGTTCTGTGATGTCTCCAATACCTTTTCTCAGCACCATTCTTCCTAACAAGTCATCTCAGTTTGATGCATTTCAGAATAGCAACCAATCAAAGGACAGTTAAATGAAGTCTCCAGGTCGCTTTGGATCAAGTGTTTTCAGGATGAACATCTACAAATGTTTACTTTTCTTGATTTATTAAAGAAAATAAATGAGGGAATTTAATTTGCCCTATGTACTTGTATAAGTCACCCAGGCCCCAAATAGAGAAGCTGCATACAGCTCACTGGGGATGAGGAATGTGATACAAACCGAAAAGAGCACGTTCACCAAAACAAAACAAACAACAAACAAACAAAAGGCACAATTTCCCCAGCTGTGCTCAGTGGAGAGGCCACACCCTGAACCATCTGCAAGCTTGCAGGGCCTGTTGACTCCCCCAGCTCCTCTCCCTGGTCCAGACGGAATTTCCCTGCATGTTCAGGAGGCTGGCTGCGAGCCGAGCTAGGGGTCTCTCCATGGCTTGTCTTGCTCGGATCCCAGGAGCAAATTGAAGGTGTCCAGGCCCCGATAAAGTGTGTCAGGCCCGATGGCAAGCTCAGCGGTCTCTTTGGAAGGCACTGTTGTAACTCCTACTTCTTCAGGACTCTTAATGCTGGTGTAGGAAGAAACCAAATCACAAGGGATGTCCCATTTGGGGTAGTGGATCTTAATGATTCCAAACGTTTCTGTAGGACTTAACTCTGTTCCTGTTTTGCAAAATGGCTTTTGTGACTCTAGATCCTTTGGATTTTCATCTAAATTTTAGAAACAACTTGTCGTTTTCTATGGAAATCATGATGATATCTTGGTTGTGTTAATTCTATAGACAACTTTGGCAAAGAATGAATATCTTAACCGTATAATGTTCTCCAATACATAAGCATTGAATATGTCTATTTGTCTTATTCAATTTCTCTCAGCGTGTTTCCAAGATTTCAGTGTAGAAGTTGTTTTTTTAATGTTATGGTGAATTATATACATTATTAGATTTCATTTTCCTATTATTTGTTGCTAGCATATTGAAACATGATTATTTTCTATATTGCTAACATAGATTACATATTGAATGCTACATGCATCTATATTGACTGCTAAGTGTAATGTTACCTATAGGTTTTTCATAGATGCCTTTTACTAGACTGAATTTCCATTGTCTTCTTGTATATCTGATTTAAAAAAAAACAACAATCTGGAATGGATACGGCTAGTAATTTTTAATACATAGCTTGAAATATTCATATGATTTGTCTCCTTTATTTTGTCGACATGTTATTGTTGTATGTTAACACGGCACGGCATGCATTAGCATACGTGACATACACTGACTTCCCGTATCTTAAAACAGCTCCTGCGTTTCTGAGGCAAACAATACTTGGGAGTTTATCCTGTTTCCAAATTGCTGGGTTGAATTTGCTAATTTCCTTAGCGGTTTCTATGTCCATGCTCACGAGGGCTATTCAACTAGGATTTCGTTTCTTTGTATGGCTGGTGTCAGCATTTGCCAGCAGAGTTGTGCCCTGCAGTCAAAGAAGGCCTCCGTTCCTGAGCAGGAACCCTCTCATGTGGCCTCGCGCAGCCTCTGGCTGGCACACTGCCCCGTGCACTTGGTGACGGCGGAACAGGCTCGGCAGGTGGGCGGAGCCTTCTGTGACTGGCGACCCTGGCCATGGTCACCTGACCAGGTAGCCTGCGGGGAAGTTATTAAACACTGTGAGACGTCTGACTGAGTGATGAGCCGGGAAGGCTCATCACTTTCTAGAATTTACCGGGAGTGGACTTCGGGTTCTTTGCAGCCTCAGCTCTTGAATGATTTTTCAGAACAGTGATGTTTTAGTGCGTCCGACTTGCCCTTGCTTTCTGATCCAGAAGGTAATGCATTCGGAGCTTCCCCCGTCCCTGTACTATATAAAGGAAGAAACGCAGCTCCAGGGTCCTGCCGCGTGGAACTGCCAAAGCTGTATCTGCAATTTAGTTCTTTTCTGATTCCTTGTCCTCTCTCCCTCCAATATATTTTCCTGCCTTCCTTCCAATATATTTTTTATTGATTTCAGAGAGGAAGGGAGAGGGATATGGAAGCATCAATGATGAGAATCATTAATGGATCGGCTGCCTCCTGCACGCCCCCTACTGGGGATCGAGCCCGCAACCTCAGCCTGTGCCCTGGCTGGGAATCAAACTGTGACCTCCTGGTTCATAGGTTGATGCTCAACCAGTGAGCCTCGCCAACTGAGCTGGTTCCATTTTCTTAACAGATCACACAGAGTCTGTATTCACCACTTTGCATTTAGAAAAAAAAGTTACTTTTTTGGTAAACCTCACATTGTCTATTTTTACCCTTTCCTGAAACATAACTTCAATGCCAGGCAAGGATTTTCTAAATTCTCTCTACTTTGATCTTCATTGATCTACTGAGAGTTTGAAGGAGAATTTACAGAAGAGTCCCCACTTACTTTCTACAGGATAGAAGTGTGGAGAAAAGCCGTCATGTCCTCTAAGATAGATTGAGTTTTGCTCAAAATGAAATATGGGCCTCTAACCTGTTCATTTTGAAGGGAAGGAAATCTCTCCCTGTATATTCATTGCTAGGAAGTTGTAGTGGCCACGACATCAGTTTGTATCTTTTTGTAATTGGAACATTTTTGTTCGAATGTCATCAAAATAAACACAGCTCTAGTATATTTTAAATGAACAAAATAACTAACATAAAAGACATGTTGAAAATAGAGGGGATATTTGTCTTTTTTTTGCTTTGCTCCTGGTCTCTGTAGGAGGCAGGCGATGGCAGTGGTTTTCTTCTCGTTATAAAGGACCCCCAAGTACCTTTGGCCGGAGTCGCCGAGGAGCCTGGTCTCCCACTGTCCTCCGCAGCCCCAGGAAACAGGCTTTCTGACACCCACTCTCCTAGGCGTGAGGTCTGAGGTAATTGTTTTGGTTTGCTGAGTTTCAGGGAAGAGCTGAGTCTAGAAAATGAGACTCTTCTGGGAGGCTGGATAAATTTAGAGAATTCTTGGCATCTGGGGGAGCACAGAGTCCACTTAGGAAAAAGCTGGAGAGATTTTAACTTAAAGAGAATAAATGCTGTAAATTTATCTTCTTTACAATTTGCCCAGCCTAGGATTGTGAATGGAATAAATATTCAATGTATTTTTATTAGCCATAATGGATGACTTCCTTTAACTTTGAGTAATTGAGATTTAAAAAGATGATTTCTTCATACAGGAGTCATTCATTACTCACAAACATAGATACATACACACATGCCAGACCTTTCCTTCACGGACCTCAACATACATATTCTCTAGTCCAGCCGTGGGCAAACTACGGCCCGCGGGTCGGATCCGGCCCGTTTGAAATGAATAAAACTAAAAAAAAAAAAAAGACCGTACCCTTTTATGCAATGATGTTTACTTTGAATTTATATTAGTTCACACAAACACTCCATCCATGCTTTTGTTCCGGCCCTCCGGTCCAGTTTAAGAACCCATTGTGGCCCTCGAGTCAAAAAGTTTGCCCACCCCTGCTCTAGTCAGTACAACAAACAAACAAACAAACCCACACAACTCTAAAGAAACCACAAAATAAAACCATGTAGACTACATGTTCTAGGAGCACAAAGGGGAAAAGTAGTGATCTTTTCAGAGGAGGAAACTGGACATTCAAAGAAATGGAAGTGAAATGAAGTGAGAACACAGAAGCGACTGGTGGGTACAGAGAAACAGGTGTAGTTCATTGCAGCCAAGTGGGATGGAGCTGAGCAGTGGTTCTCAACCTTCCTAATGCCACGACCCTTTAATACAGTTCCTCATGTTGTGGTGACCATAAAATTATTTTTGTTGCTACTTCATAACTGTCATTTTGTTACTGTTATGAATTGTCATGTAAATATCTGATATGCAGGATGTAGTTTCATTGTTACAAATTGAACATAATTAAAGCCTAGTGATTGATCACAAAAACAATATGTAATTAGATATGTGTTTTCCGATGGTCTTAGGCGATCCCTGTGAAAGGGTCGTTCGGCCCCAAAGGGGTCGCGACCCACAGGTTGAGAACCACTGGATCTGAGGTTATGATGAGATGAGGTCAGGTACCGAAGAGATTTCTAAGGTCTGGACTTTGTTCTGCAGACAGGGGAGGTTCCTGGAGGGATGTAAGCTTTCAGTAGTGAAAGCGCGATTCCCCAGACATCATATAGTAGAAAGCAACAGTTATAATTAGGACATCTTGGCTATGGCAAGCAGGGTGACTGCCCTGTACATAGAATGGGACAACACAGCAGACTGTGAAATAAAGTGAAAAACCAGAATGCTGTCTTACAGGGGGAAGTGGATCCTGAAGCAGAACATCCTCAAGGATGCACAAAACTAAATGTGATCAGAATTACAGAAAACAAACTCAACCTGCAACGGTGTTTTACAGTTGCACGTAGTGAGTTTGTTTCCTTTCATAGGGCTGCGAAGATATTTGGCATGGCCCACTAAACGTAGGGCCGAGTTCTCAGCGCCAGAAAAATGGAGATAAATTAGAAAGGGCTCGTGAGCAGGGAGTCAGATGAGGGCCCGTGGAGTTTACCCATTAGGAAGCATAATCGAGTGAAAAATGGGGTTTGACTCACCACTAATGTAGGAGTTAGCCTTTAACAATGTGAGGTGTGTGAGTAACCCCGGAAGGACCACGGAGCTGAATGGGAGTGTGTGAGAAGCACTGTGGCTTTCCCAGCTCACGGACAGAGAAGTCCCAAGGAGACAGATCCATGAACTTGGGCTTCTGTGAAGGTGACCGGAGACCTGAAGGTTTGATTCCTGGAGAAGAGACACTTTCTGGAAGAATCCGGGCACATAGTTGGAGGGGACTCCTGGCAAAGGTCAGACTGCATGAGGTGATTGATCTGGATGTGGGACAGCAAAGACATCTCCCCAAGACTGTCCTGCTCCCCAGACTCTCCTGCTCCCCAACATGGGAAGTTGCAAACCTGAGGAGGTGACGTGGTAGAGATCAGAGAGAGTCTTTTTAACCGTGTCCTGCAAATCACTGACTCAGAAGCAAAATCTCACCCTCCAGTCAAGCAGTAATTCCCGCTGGGGACCATGCCAAGGGTAGAAGAGACTTTGCAGGGAGGAGAGCACAGGGCAGGCATGTCAGCAGGAACAGCGACACACCTGGTGGGCACATGAGTGCCGGCCAGCATGGAGGAAATCAGAACCCGGAAGTGGAAGGACAGTAAAACACCTTCCCTTTTTCTTGCTGTGGCTTCCAACTTTACAGAAGCACCTGGCAATTAAACCCAAGGATTGCTGGCTCCTCTGATTCAAAGAGCTTCTTTGGCCCAGCCAGCTTGGCTCAGTGGTTGAGCATTGACCTGTGAGCCAAGAAGTCAAGGGTTGATTCCTGGTCAGGGCACATGCCTGGGTTGTGGGCTTGATCTTTAGTGTGGGGTGTGCAAGAGGCAGCTGATCAATGATTCTCTCTCATCATTGATGTTTCTCTCTCTCCCCCTCTCCTCTCCTCTCTAAAATCAATAAAAATTAAACAAACAAAAAAACAACTAAGAGCTTCTCTGTGCAAACTCCACACAGACAGTGGTCCCACCACAAATAGATTTTTTTCCTTCTCACCAACCTTATAATAAAATGAGGTTGAACAAAACTACCCTATTTGAGGACCTGCTATATTTTTGTGAGGGAAGAAGTAGTTACACACTCAGGAGAAAGTTTTCAGAGGCTAAATAGCAGGAGAAAATGCAGGGAGTGGGATATTTGGTGCATTCTTTTGGGAACAAACAACAAAAAAGGGAGCGGATGGAAGGATGAGGGTTATACACTTTAAACATCTTTTCGCAGAAGCAGACAATATAAAGGGGAATGAAAAGATTATGCTCGCCTCCTCACAGATGTGCTCATTCAGCGGACAGGAGTAAAGGACTTTGTTGACTGGTCTGCGGCTTAAAGCACACTCATTGGCTCTTGGGTTTTGTGTGGAGAATTTCTTTGGGAACTATCTTGAAATCTAAACACATTTTTGTAACAAAAACAAGGGGGGATTTCAAGGGCGTCGGCAATGTGGCTTTGGAGATACTGGTTTATAAATAATATTTCAGATGGAGTATTTGCCAGGTTGAAAAGAGATTACGATTGAGTTATCCTAATGGATAGTGGGAAAAACTGAAGCCGTTATAAACGAACATGTTGAAAGGCAACTCAGCTTTCTGCGCTGACCTTAGCAAGGTCAGTGGGAAAACAGGTTTAGAGACACCAGGCCTCTTTCTATGTTTGACTTAGGGTGGGCGGTGAGTTACAAGGGAAGGAAGATTCATCTATGGCTGGACAGGGATGTTCTCTTGGCAACGCACCAGCTCTTAGATCAATGAAAACTAGATCTTGCCAAGAAAAAAAAAATTGTGTTCCCTAAAGGGCACTGCAACTTTATCTTCATTGTTTTATTAATTCTACCATGAAAGAAAAAGAAAAACCTGTGAATCATAGCCAATCTGGCGTGATGGAAAAATGGACATTTGTGATATTACATTCTGTACGTTTCTCTCTTTACAATTTTTTAAAAAAATAGAATGTGTAGTTGATTAAAAGAGACTTGTGATAGAAGAATCTCACATTGTACACCTACACTTTGAAGGGTCACGTGGAAGTGTAAAAAATGACAGGCTGTGCAAAAAAAAAAAAAAAAAGCCACAGAGGAGGCCATAATATAGCATTTTATCATGTGTTTGGCCATGTTAACGAGAGCTAAACATTCAGTTTCCATTTCCCCCCTCTGACCTTTATCCTTATCTCAGCACTTTAAAATGAAATTGAATTGAAGCCAGGGAGTGCTCAAGGGCATGTTGCCCTGGAGGCTGGGCTGTGCCTGGGTCACTGGGGCTGGGACAGGTGGGAGCCGATGGCCTGGTGGGTAAGGGTTGAGCCCACCTGCCTGCCTGGGAAGCCGGGCTCTGCTCCCATGGAGCTGTGTGTGATGCAAAGTGACCTCATGTTCCTCACCTGTACAATGTGCAGGGAAACAGAGTAGCTACCTTTTCTTTTTTTTTTTTTCTAATGAAAAGGATTCAGACCTTCCACGTTTCAAGGAACTCTTCTTCATATTTAGTTATCCTAGGGGGATTGAGGTGCATAATCATTTACTTACACAATTAGGCTATTTGTTATTTTTGATGCTTTTTTAAAGCTTAAGATGTGGGCATTTTATATCAAATTTTATTTCCAAAGAAATGCTAAAGATTTCTCATTCCAAATGGTTAATTTGGGAATTTAACCCAGGAAAATGAACAGAAACTCTCCTTTTGGACATAATTCTAAAACTCGTCTGTGACCTAGGCTGGGAAAGCCTTTTGCTCATGGGGGAGGGAAGTGTGTGAGAGAACGTGGGGATATGGAACTCATCCGCAAAGATGATCACATCATCCAAAAACAAACAGGAAGGGTGCTGGGGTCCAACCCCAGCAGGTCCAGGGGTCTCCAAAGGTGTGGACGAGTCGGCAAAGAAGGAATGACACGGAGACAGCGTTTAGTTGATCAGCAGCCTAGCCAGGATCTCTAGCCAAGTTCTGGTCAGGATCTCCAGTGAAGTTCTGGTTAGGATCTCCAGCCAAGTTCTGTGTCCATGTTCTCTTGCTAGGTTCTCCAGCCAGGTTCCCCAGGTTCCCCAGCCAGGTTCGGTCACCAGATTCTGTAGCCAGGTTCTGTCTCTAGGTTCTTCAGCCAGGTTCTCTCGCTAGGTTCTGTGGCCAGTTTCTGTCCAGGATTTTTTGCCATGTTCTCTTGCTAGGTTCTGTCTCTAGGTTCTGTGGCCAGTTTCTGTCCAGGATCTTTTGCCATGTTCTCTCGCTAGGTTCTGTCTCTAGGTTCTGTCTCTAGTTTCTGTCCAGGATCTTTTGCCATGTTCTCTCCAGCAAAGTTCTTCTGTCTCTAGGTTCTATGTAGGTTCTGTGTCTAGGTTCTGTCCCTTTTCTTTTTTTTAAATACACACACACACAAACACACACACACACACACACACACACACACACACACACACACACACACATATATACTAGAGGCCCAATGCACGAAATTCTTGCAAGAGTAGGCCTTCCTTCCTCCAGCTGCTGGCACCGGCTTCCCTCTGGCACCCAGGACCAGGGTTTCCCTCTGGCCGCCGGCAAGCACCCAGGACCCGGCTTCGCTCGCAGCCCCAGCTTCATCGGGAAGGTTGTCCGGAAGGATGTCTGGAAGGATGTCCGGTCCAATTAGCATATTGCACTTTTATTATTATAGATATTTTATATTTTTATTCATTTCAGAGAGGGAAAGATAGAAACATCAATTATGAGAGAGAATCATTGACTGGCTGCCTCCTGCACTGGGGATTGAGCCCGCCACCTGAGCATTTGCCCTTGGTTGGAATCGAACCCAGGATCCCACGCTCTATCCACTGAGCCAAACCAGCTAGGGCAATACATATATTTTTATTGATTTCCGAGAGGAAGGAATGGGGAGGGAGATAGAAACGTCAATGATGAGAGAGAATCTCTGACCAGCTGCCTCCTGCACACCCCCTACTGGGGAAACCCTTTTACGTAGAAAAAGAAACTAGATTCATTAAGGAAACTATATCATGTCTCTGGGGCCCAACTCCTAGGTCAGCTCCTTCCACAAAAAGACTCAGAGAGTATAGGGGTTACAAAGGGAAATGGGGGGGAGAGGGAAATCCCAAAAGAGCTGGAGACCATGAAGGAATGAAAGCCACAATAGAACACAGAGAGACATGCGAATCCCATGCATGTATGAGGGTATAGGAATCACACGACAGAACACAGAGAGACGTGCTAATCCCATGCATGTACGAGGACATTGGAATCACACGACAGAACACAGAGAGACGTGCTAATCCCGTGCATGTACGAGGGCATCGGAATCACACGAGAGAACACAGAAAGACATGCTAATCCCGTGCATGTACGAGGGCATCGGAATCACACGAGAGAACACAGAGAGACATGCTAATCCCGTGCATGTACGAGGGCATCGGCGCAGGGAGAGGCCCAGCGAAGAACGTGAGAACCAATGCGACCCCCAGCCCGTGTGCACACGGAAGAAGGGGCCTGTTTCGGTTCCGTGTGGTTTAGAAGAAGGAAAGGGAGGAAAGTGCTGGCCTGGAGGAGAGAGGAGAGAAAGGAAGCCTGTGAGCGCGTTTTGAAGGGTCCAAATGGAAAAGAAAAACCCTGCGAACAGAACCAGCGGCCACACGGCTCCCTCGGGCCACACACCCCCCCATGGCGACCACCGCCGCTCCCTTTGGACGGACAGAAACTGCCCAACGAATAAATCACATTTCTTTTCCACTTACCGCGACGACACAGCTGACCCTCGACCCAGGCCAGGCGTCCGGGTGCGACCTCGCAACCCGCCAGTCGCTTCCGACAAGTCGGCCGTTCGCATCCGCAGATTCAACCAATCGCGACCTGAAAGCAGCAGCATTGTCGGTGCCTGTCCAGGGGCGGAATCTGCGGTTGGGAAGGCAAAAATATTCTTTGGGTTTGCTGTTGGGCCTTTGAGGCTGGGAATGTGCAGTTGGTGATGCAAATATATTGTGTGTGTTGTTTTTTGTTTTTTATTTTTAAATCTGTAGTTGGTTGAATCTGCTGATGCGAAACCACGGATAGGAAGGGCAGCCTGTAGTTATTGGGGGGAAAAAATCAATTTAGACACGGCCTGCACAGTTCAAACCCGTGTCGTTCAAGAAATAACTGGAATATAACTCGGCCCTGCGCTCACCAGGCTTCCCATGTCTTCCTGGCCCACCAGGGAGCGGGAATCAGAGGTGCCTGTAAGTAGGTGGGATTTTCATTTGGAATTTTATGATTTTGAAGCTTTCGTCAGAAGAGACAAAAAAAGAATGAAACACCATTTGGCCTGAATGTTGGGTTTTTTTTTTTTTTCTTCCTACACCTGGCCCCCATGAGACCTGACTTCATGCATGTGACCTTCCTGTTGGACTTGGGGCATCACCAGGAATGCCCGTCTGTACACTTGGCCGGCACCTGTAGGCCTTGCTGTTTCGTACTCATGCACAGCCCTGTCCTGCATCTGTGGCTTTTCTCCTGACACCACATGCTTTCCTGCTTTCATGCTCTGGCGGCTACACTCCAGCCTGCACACCTGCCACCATCCCCTGAAACGGTCAGTCAGAGGCACCGTTCCCAACGCTGGATTCTTAGGGCATGTCCTTTGTCCCTTTTCTGCCCCTAACTGTGTACCTTGTGTCACAAGTGGGTGCCTCTGAGCTTTAGGATCATATTCTAACCTTTGTACGAACACAGTGAAGTTTCCAGAATGCAGGCTACATAGCAGCAGACACTGCTTTCATATGGTGTGTGTTCTTCCATCCTTCTCCATGAACATACGGCAAAATAATTCATTAGGGTCTAAAGTGGTTGTATCAATTCAGCTGTGCACCTGATTCAGCTATTCCTTTAAGAGCACTAAGTATTTTCGTTGCTGTTTAATTCTGGCTAATTTGATAGGAAAGATATGATATCTTTATATTTCGAATTTTTAAAAAGAAGAAATGTGATATATAGTTAGGTTTTGGCTCTTCCCAACAATAGGCTAAGGGCATAGTTGTCATGGGTCATATGATAATAATAGTAATATCAAATATGTGCATACCAAGTGTTAGCCTAAGCACTTTATAGATTTTTAAATACACACACACACACACACACACACACACACACGTATATATTGATTTCATAGAGGAAGGGAGAGGGAGTGAGAGATAGAAACATCAACGATGAGAGAGAATTATCAATCGACTGCCTCCTACATGCCCCCTAATGGGGAGCGAGCCCACAATCCGGGAATCGAACCGTGACCTCCTGGTTCATAGGTCGAAGTTCAACCACAGAGCCACCACAACTGGGCCAATTCATTTAATCCTTATAAAGACCCTGTGATGTATGATTCTGTTTTTATAGAGGATGAAACTGAGATGCCAAATTGTTAGGTCCTTTGCTTCCAATCACAGACTACAAAGAGGCACAGATAATTAAAACCCTCCCCCTTTTCAATGCTAACGAGCACCTCTCAACACACTTTGAAAATCTGTGTTATCTCGTGAATACGATCTTTCGAGCAATGACTTCTCCTCACAGTTTGGGCACAGGCAGGGCTTGAAAAAGCTCAGATCTGTGGCAGTTCCTCGCCAGCTTTCTAGAAAAGTTGAGTTTACTTAAATTTCCTTGGAAGCATTTTGTCAGGCAGACCTTTGTTATGTTTCAGATGAATAACATCAGTTTTGAAAGTCACCTGGGCTGGGCATTTTGAAGCGTTCATGCTCCCTCGGAACCATTACTAGTGTGGTCTTTCATGGACTTTTGTTTTGTCCTCGCTTCATAGACGATCTGAGCCAACTACCTGCTAAGGATAGAGTTATAAAGATGGCCTTACTTGCAGTGAACATGGACTACGTGGATGAAGAAGGAGACAGCTCAACCACATCGTAAAGCCAAAATGGTAGGGCTTTCTCAGTCCCAGCTGTTGGAAAATTCCTTTGTTTGTGTTTCCTGAACCTACTGGCCAACTCTCATACTTCTGGCTTTGTTTATTGCTTCTTGGAATAACAGTGATACTGCTGCTCTTCACAGATTTGAAAAGCACATTGCTTTGAGTTAGTGAACGCATTCAGTCAGAACAAGGGGAATACTGACAAGATGGGAAGGCCTCAGGAGGCTGTCTCATAGCTCCTCTGCCCCACCCCACAACCCGAAAGGAACCAAAGAAGCCCTGTAAACAGGCTCCAAAGAGCTCTTCACAAGGCAACATCTGTCTCCGTGATAGTGAAACATTCCATATTTTACCTACTAACTTGTCTGAGAACTCATCTTCTTCCCACGGCCTCCCTAGCGTGTCATCTCTCATGACATGTGGGCCAGTCAGACCCCTCCTTTGTGCACAAGCTCCTCATCCTTTATTAGCATATGTTCCAGGGGTGTCCTCTCCTCTCTCCCCTGCCAGGATGTCTTATCCTGCCTGGGTGTCTGGTATGTGACAGTCTTTCCCTTTCATGTGTTGAGGGAGGGACATCTCTTGTCGGCCTGCATTCCATGTGTGACATTTTCAGGTCCTTCGGGGCACCCACATTTAAATTCTTTTTCCAGGACTGAGTACTCTTGTTGTGAATATTATTTTTAACCTTTGTGTATCCACACAAAAGTTTGTGTGCTCTCTTATGGTTATGAGTATTACCGGTGACATTTTATTTCACGTCTACATGCTGAATTTCATCGTACTTTGGGGAGCTGATGGAGATTGGTGGGGGAAACTGGGATATTATGTTTTCACCTTAGGTAGAGATTTTAGGTTCCTACCCATGCCAAAAGCATTTTCCCTCATTGCCTTTCCAATCTCTGCCTCAATATTGTTCTCTGGAAAACTACTATTTACTATAAATAATCCTATGACAGAAACGGGGGGTGGAGTGGAAAGTGTGTGTGTGTGTGTGTGTGTGTGTGTGTGTGTGTGTAAGTTGTTTAGGGCCTATCAGAAGAAATTTGTTTAGGCCTGTTAGAAGAAGAAGGACAGATTTATTTAATGCCTCCTTTGTGATAAACATGCTAGTATGTGCTTTTGTATGTGAATGATCATTTCATTATTCCTCAGTGTAGTGTAATAGATAAAAAGCAAGGACTCTGAAGTTGAAATGTGGGCATGAGTTTCCCAGCTTCACCATTTACCAGCCGTATAACCTGGAGGACTTCACTTCTCTGTAATCCAATTTCCTCATTTGTAAGATGTGAGCATCATTAGTTGCACAAGGTGTTGGTTGTGGAGTTCAAACAAAGCAAAATATAATATTTTTGTTTTAATTTGTTTTAATTTTTGGTCCACTCATACCTGGCATTAGTTTAGAATCTTTAGCTGCTATTACTCCTTATATAGGCGTGAAATAATAATTGCACCCATTTAAAAATATATTTTTAGCCGAAACCAGTTTGGCTCAGTGGATAGAGCGTCGGCCTACAGACTGAAAGGTCCCAGGTTCGATTCCGGTCAAGGGCATGTACCTGGGTTGCGGGCACTTCCCCAGTGGGGGATGTGCAGGAGGCAGCTGATCGATGTTTCTATCGCATCGATGTTTCTAACTCTCTATCTCTCTCTCCCGTCCTCTATGTAAAAAATCAATAAAATATATAAAAAAATAAAAATATATTTTTATATATAGCGAGAGAGATAAAAATATTAATAATGAGAGAGAATCATTGATGGGGTGCCTCCTGAACGCCCCCTACTGGGGATGGAGCCCACAACCGGGGCATGTGCCCTTGACTGGAATCAAACCTGGGACCCTTCTGTCCTCAGGCGGACTCTCTATCCACTGAGCCACACCAGCTAGAGCTTATCCCAATATATTAATCTGCCTCAATCTCCATTAAGTATGACAGGTCTTCCTGGTCTCCCAGTTAGCACTCACAGTAGCCTGGCTACTAATCTGGGGCTGGCTGGCTTTCTCTCTATTTACCTGTCTATCATGCCTTCACCCAGCATCATTCTCTCTCATTTCCCATCCCTCCCAAGAAAACCTGGTCTTAAGAATCATTGCATTTAGGTAACACTATAGGTCTCTTCCTATACTCATTACTTTTTTCCCCCTATTTTACTCTATTATATTTCATACTAAATGTACCTTTATACTCTTTTATTCCTTCATTGGCTTATATTTTCAACTCCCCAACATGCTCTCAGAACTCACTGTTAAAAGTTGTATTCCTCTTTCTACAAGAAGCATTGAGTTTCCCACGCCTACAAAGTTATCTTTCCTCCTTCTCAAGGAGATCCCAGAAGAAGGATGCTTCCTTTCTTCTTTTCGTAAGTCTGGTGCATCCCCTCTCTCATGCGCTTATCATTGGATTTCTCGTGCGGTGTCTTCAGATCAAAGTGTTTCCCTTTATCCACCGAGTATTTTCTTTGTTTTGTGTACCTTGCCGTCTTTCAGACATTTTTACCAACACACCATGATCTTGATGTTTGAACGAGGGCAGAACTTCTCTACTCTCTCTGTTTCTCTCTCTCGGGCCTGTTTCATGGTAGATTGTCCAGTCTTTCTTCCTGACCATCCTTCGAGGACTCCGACTCCCCAGTAGTGCACCCTTCCCTCTATGAGGCCACAGCAATGCTTGTATTAGTGCTACGGCCCCACAGGCAGATTCTTCCCTTCATCTTTCAGCAGAGGATTCTCCAGGAAGCCCATTCAAGTTCAGAAAAAATTCTTTTCTGTTCTCAGTGTTTGAAACCATCACTTTGGCTTCTTCTCGTCCCAAGATGTATGGCCTTTTTCCCGCGCACAGTGGATGACTTGCCATTTATCTTCTTGTGCTAAATAAAGTTTATCATCCCTTCGATATAATAATAATAATATATGTAAGAGTCCCAAACCGTAGACTTAATATAAAATATGGATTTGTGCTTGCCCTTGCGGGTTAAGAATTTCTAAGCATTTCATTTCTTCTGCTGCCTTAGAAAAATTCTTTTTCATTTGGAACAGTAGGCAGAATGCATTATATTCTCCCATTCAAGACGTCAGTAATCACTTTGCTATTCTCTATTATCTTGGCAGTATATCACTGTTTTTTCTTCCATAACACAGAGATATTATATTGCACTGAACCTAAATGTATCTAGCTATCATTTTCTCAGACACAGTGTTCATGCTTTTGGGGCATAATTTTTAGATACTTTTTTGACTCATTGTCAAAATCTAAATGGATTATTATTTGGGCACAATAGATTTACTAGGTAATTATTGCATTTTGCTATTTTCTTTAATCTCATGATACATTAGCTTCTATCATTTAATTTTTCTTTTAATATCTGTTGTCTGTATTTTTATTCCTTTGTATTTTCAGTGCATGCCCATTACTCCAGATTATTTTATTAAATTAATCTGTGCTGTATCAATGCAACAACAAATGCTATAAACTGACAATGCATAGCATTTTTCAAAAAGTTGACACTGGAAAGATTCACATAAAAAAATTCACAATCCAGAAGGGAAGGCTTATGCTGCCCGGCTGGCGTGGCTCAGTGGTGGGCATCGACCTATGACCCAGGAGGTCAGCGTTCAATTCCTGGTCAGGGCACATGCCTGGGTTGCTGGCTCAATCCCCAGTAGGGGGCGTGCAGGAGGCAGCCCATCCATAATTCTCTCTCATCACTGATGCTTCTATCTCTCTCTCCCTCTCCTTTCCTCTCTGAAATCAATAAAAATATGTTGTTGTTGTTGTTGTTTTAAAAAAAGAGGGAAGGCTAATGCTTAAACCAACCAATGGGTATTGTTTTGTCTACCTAAACCCTGAAAATACTTTTACTTTTGTGCCAAAGTTGTGCAGGGATCTTAAACATTCTTCTTGTGCATTCCAGAGTTTTATTTTCAGGGCTTCTTCTGGGTAGATTTTTGTTTTAAAACTCTGTTCCCTGCGGTTATCACTCTCATCTTTCCTTCCATGTCCTCGAAACACTCAGCCGGATGGAGTCCCTGTCACACACTCGCCACCCATGCACAGTGCGTGCCAGCTTCCCTTTGCTTTCTAATTATGATTTCCAGCCTTGCCGTACTCCTCAAGGCTTCATTTGTAACCATGCCTCCCGAACAGTGTTTACCTCTGTCGGTGAGCACCACGCATCTCCCTTCCCCCCAGGGGGAGCTCGGGAATATACGCCTTCCCTCCCACGTTCCCAGGAGCATCATTCTTGCTCCTGGCACATCAGCTGCATCATTTCCTCCGACTCATCCTTCACTCCTCCCACCACAAACACCCCTGTGGACTCCAGAGGCTCCCCCTCCCCATATGTTTCCTTCATTCCCAACGTGACCCAGATGGCTTATATTTCCTTGCAAGAAGATGCGGGATCTCTATGAGCCATCCCCTGTGAGCCATCTTTCTGCCTCTGTGTCCAAGTCTGTTGTATTTGTCCCCAACGTGCCATACAGGTGCATATGGCTCCTCTCTCCCGGCACAGGTGTATAATGCCTTTGTCTTGTGTCCTCTGATCACTGCTGTTCTCTGGGCTCTGGAACACCTTTCACCCCCCCCCCACAGCGCCACCCTGTGTTAGCTTCTCTCATTGCAAGTGTCTATGGCCTCCCTTGCGTTGGGAGAGCAAGAGGCGTGTCTGTTTCCCCCAGTTCAGGTAGATGTGACTTTAGTCCAATCACAGCCTGTGGATTTGACTCTTGGGCACAGCAAGCATTTCTCAAACCCTCCACCATCCCAGTAGGCATGTGTGATATCGTGCCTTTCTTTTGACACAGGGTCTGAGGTCGTTATTGGCCTTTTCTTTGCTTTTTTTTTTTTTTTTTGCTGTTATTGTTGATCCTCACCCGAGGATATTTTTTCCATTGATTTTTTAAAAATATATATTTTATTGATTTTTTTATAAAGAGGAAGGGAGAGGGATAGAGAGTTAGAAAACATCGATGGGAGAGAAACATTGATGAGCTGCCTCCTGCACACCCCCTACTGGGGATGTGCCCACAACCAAGGTACATGCCCTTGACCAGAATCGAACCTGGGACCCTTGAGTCTGCAGGCCGACACTCTATCCACTGAGCCAAACCGGTCAGGGCTCCATTGATTTTTAAAGAGAGTGTAAGGGAGTAGAGACAGGGAGAAACATCAATGTGCGAGTGTGAGAGAGACACATTGATTGGTAGCCTTCCGCACGTGCCCCAAGAGGGCAAGGGATGGAGCCTGCAACCCAGATATGTGCCCTTGACTGGAATCAAACCCGGGACCTTTCAGTCTGCAAGACAATGCTCTATCCATTGAACCAAACCAGCTAGGGCCTCGATCGCCGTTTCTCTGCCTCTGGCGTGTGTGTCTTCTTCACTGTCTTTGAGTCCAGTGCATTGTGAGCCCCCCTGTGACTCCCCTGCAGGTTCAAGTTCCTGTCTTATCGGCATTACATGGCCTGCGATCTCTTCTAGCTCCATATGCTTGGATGTGCTTGGATGTGGGCTTTATAGTAACTAAGCTTTCTCATTTGGGGCAGTACACACACACACACACACACACACACACACACACACACACTGTGTTTCTCCCTACAGATGAGAGCTTTGACCTTTGAGTCTAACTCCAAGGTCATCTATAATCCCCTTCCTGTGTCTTGGCTACTTTCCCTTTCTCTCCACCTCCCCCCTGCGTCTGTCAATAATATTATTTTGTTCTTTTGTCCCAGAAAGTTCGCCTGACTTCAGACACTTCCTTTGAGTCTCCCACCAGGAAAGTCTGCTTTTATTCTTTACCCTCTGGAGACGGACGGATGTTTTCCTTCTTTATACAATTGTCCTCGTTTTCTAGCTCGCCCTTCAGTAAACGATTTGTTTTCGCCTCTACTTGGTTTCCCGTTTTCTTCTTCATTTACTCTTTGTCTGTGTTGCGAACTCGCTTGTATTTCACATCTCGCTTTTCCTTTTATCCAGTGTCTCTTGTCACCTTGGTGTCTGGGGAGCGCTATGCTGTTCTTTAATCCTCCGCATGTTGTTGCATGCAAGTTGAATCATCTTTGCTTTCGACAAATGATCCACTTTTCTCTTTAAAGAAATGACAGGAAGTCCTCTTACGTTTAAAAGCCTTGTTGAACGTGATGCGCCCAGTCTTCGTTTTTGGACCCTGTATCCTTTTACTTTGCTTCAAGTTGAGTTTCTGACAAGTGTCATCTTTTGAATTCCTCAATGATTTACAGGGTCTGTGTTTTCCCCTTTTAAATGCTTGAAACATATTGGTTTTCTAGGAGATTCAGAGTATATGATTTTCCTGCTCCTTCAGTACTCAATTGCCTTAGTGATTGAAAAATATAATTTACTCAATGGATACTTGCAGAACACTTGCCACCATAGCAATATGCCAGGGACTGAGAGGGACCGATAAGGATTGTTGGGAGAAGATGGACTGGATCTGCCAGGACAGACTTTAGGAGGAGAAAGAATTTGAGCAAATCTTAGATAGGCAGGTTTGCAGTAGTTTAAAGAGAGGAGGGGATGCCAAGCACCAGAGCTTTGTTGTGTTATTATTATTATTATTATTATTATTGATTTGAGAGAGAAGAGAAAGAGAGAGAGAGAGAGAGAGAGAGAGAGAGAGAGAGAGAGAGAGAAAGAGAGAGATTAATTTGTTGTTCCACTTATCTATGCATTCATTGGTTGAGTCTTGTGTGTGCCCTGACCAGGGATCAAATCCGCAAGCTTGGCATCTCAGGATAATGCTCTAACCAACTGGACTACCCAGCCAGGGCCCCAAGCACCACAGTTTTTCTTTTATGGTGTAGACAGAACAACGCCTAGTTTTGAAGAGAGATCAAACAAAAGTGATTCGAAGGCATTTAGACACTCACAGTCACCAGCACATGAAGTCCCATTTGTTTTCAGTGAGAAGGGTGACGTAAAAAGATACAAAAATCAAAAAAATGAACTGAGGTGATACCTCGTTGGGTGAAGGTGGTAAAAGGGTACAAACGTCCAGTTATGAGATGAATAAGTTCTGGGGAGGTGACGTACAGCACGGCGACTGTAGTTGACAGTTTATTGTGTGCATGTTGGAAAGTTGCTAAGAGAGTAGATCTTAAATTTTTCACCACACACACACAGAATTGTAACTATGTGAGATGGTAGACTTGTTAACCTTACTGTGGTTATCATTTCACCATATATATATATATATATATATATATATATATATATGCACATACACACACATACATATATACATATCATTGTGTTGTTGTAGACCTTAAACTTACACACTGTTATATGTCAGTTATGTCTGAAAAAGCTGGGGGGAAAATGAAGCTCACCTGTTCTTAGGATCATTATGAGATCCAGCGTCGATATCGGCCAAGTTTCCATGTGAGGTTGCCCTTGAAGCATGGTGGCAACCATGCTTGGTGGGAATTGCTGTTTAATATTTAAACCCTGCTGACTTGGCTTCTGTCATTAGTTGCTTGCTAAAATAATAGAAAATTTATTTTGATTTTCTGAATTATATGAATCATCCCATTCGATTGAATACCCTATGGATTGTCATTTGAATACCCCATTGGTTGTGGTCATACTGGTTTTAGAAAACACATTCCTCTGTACCTGGAGACCAGGACTGCACAATTACTCAAAATTGCCCCAGTGGCTCCAGATAATGTATTTCCGTTGACTCAGTGGTCCTAAGACCTGAAACTATAATTAATCTTTGTAGATAACTAATCGGCTCAATCTAGCTTCTGTAACAAACTGCTTTTTTGCCAACCAGGTTCCTCATTCCTAACCTGGAGATGTAATCAATACCTTTGTGATTTTTGCCTATATAAATCTGGGGTTTCCGTCATTTAAGCACTATGAGATTTGGAGAGCAAATTGTCCCCTCGTAGTCCTGGCTTTGAAATAAATGTGACTCCTTCATTCGACTTCTTGAGGCATCCTTGTGTGATTCGCGGGGTACATTACAACACCCTCACCCTCCTCTTCCGGGCTTCTTCCCCATTTTTGATAACCTTCCTCTTCTTAGACACCCAAATCACCCCGACCCCAACCCAAGGCTGGATAACTCTTTAGCTGCAACTCAAGAAGGGATAGTTTTCAGACTTCATCAGCAGCATTTGATGATAATGGTGAAAACTTCCTCTTGAAATTTGCTCTTTTATTGTTATCTCTTTAACTTGCTGTTTTTCTTTTCCATTTTCTTTTAAAATATATATGTTCTTACTGATTTCAGAGAACAAGGGAGAGATAGAAACATCAATGATGAGAGAGAATCATTGGTCGGGCTGTCTCCTGCACGTCTACTACTGGGGATGGAGCCTGCAACCTGGGCATGTGCCCTGACTGGGAATCGAACCGATTCATGCTTTGATGCTCAAGCACTGACTTACCTGAGCCAGGCTTCGTCTCCATTTTCAATGTCATTTTTAGAAAGGCCACATACATAATAGTAATTGAGAGATAGCCATTATGAAAATAAAATTAAATCCATAACTCATTTTCGCCAAAAGATGGTGCTCATGTGTCTGTTAAGACCGTCTCGGCAGCTATGCAGAGAAAAACAACATTCTTTCAAAGAATCTGAAGTTATGAAACCTAAAGCTGTGGAATAATGAGAAGACAGTTGATGTTTACCATATTGCATCTGAAATGTAAACAACTTGATTTAAAAGCTATGCTTTCCTGAAAATCTATTTTTAAAGAGCGGCCTCCCACAGAGAGTTAACATTCCAAATTAAAATACTTGGGAAAGATGCAGGATTCTGCAACTATTTTATTGCCGTTCCTTCCAACCACAAAATTGGAATGAAAGCTTGAGAATGACACGAGAAAGGAGATACTAAAATAACACATTAAAGGCATATGTCCCAGTTGGAGACTCAGAATCTTATTGTTTTGCTGCATAAGGAGGAAGGTCGGGCTTTCTGTGACTGCATCAGATGTGTCACTTAGCATCCCCAGTGACAATGATTGAGCACCTACTGTATACTGGGCACTGTGATTAGTAATTTACATTCAGGATTTCACTTCATCCCGAAAACAGCTTTCATATGTAGATATTAGTCTCATCACATCCATCTTACAGAGGGGGAAGGTGAAGCTAATTCATGGAGGGCAAACCTTTGGACTCAGTGTTTGAACCCAAGCCATCTGACTTCAAAGCTCAGTCTTAACCACTGTGCCATCCCAGCTCTGTGCATATGTTTCTTAGCATTTGCATCCCTGGTTTATAGACTATATTATTTAGTTTCCCAGATCTCTGTGACTCATATGTGTAGTTCATATTTGGCATGAACACATTGAAAGGTGGTCGGCATATGTTCTAGGGCAGTGGTTCTCAACCTTCAGGCCCTTTAAATACAGTTCCTCATGTTGTGACCCAACCATAAAATTATTTTCGTTGCTACTTCATAACTGTAATTTTGCTACTGTGATGAATTGTAATGTAAAGATCTGATATGCAGGATGGTCTTAGGCAATCCCTGTGAAAGGGTTGTTTGACCGCCAAAGGGGTCGCGACCCACAGGTTGAGAACCGCTGTTCTAGGGACCTACATCTTCAGCCAAATGCCAACAATGCCACCCAACTGTGGTATTATTTAAGACATGTTTCTTTATCCAGAAAAATCATTGTTTAGGGCTTACAAAAGGACTAGTGTGAGAAATAGAAATGATACAAGTGTAATGTTTGCACTTAGTACGTATTCAGCATACGGGAATAACTGTTTTCAGAAAACATCTCACAAAATATGATTTCATTCTACAGGCAAACTCCAAATCATCAGTGAGGAAAGGCAGTCCTGTGAAAACCTATGTTTTAGAACCCATGTTTCTAGTAGGTCTGGTCAACTCTAAAATATTCACTAAATATATAGCTTCAGAATTGTCCCTCTGAAAATTGTTTTCTAAGTTGCAAAGTAATTCTTTGCTTTGAGGTTCATAAAGTGATACACTGGGAAGTGACAATTTGTTTTAATGCATTCATAATGTGGTATCATTGAGATGTGTTGTGAAGTACATTACATAATATAAAATGAAAGTTAAAATGATTATTCCAAGTCATCCAATGCTAGTACTTTTACTACTGAGTCAAGATTATGTAAAACTTTATGGTATTAAATTATTTTGCATATTTCTTCACCCACAAAGCTCTAGATTAGTTTATTTTCTGAAAAACAACAACAACAACAACAACAGTGATAGGTGATATCTGAATTAAAATTTTACTGAATTTAAAGAATTACCTTGGGAATATTGAGTTTAGAATAAACTTACAAGTGAGGACTACATATACAATTAAAGCATTCAAGTCTGTTTCCATATTTTGTATTTTGACGGATATTAGATTTAAATTAAACCCATATATACATTTCCAAATACCTAATGATAGGTATTTTCACTGTGATTTGTTTTCAACTGTGATTTTCTAGTATCATTTAAATTTGAGAGTTTCCCATAACACAAATGTATGCTTACAAATGCTCAGTCCTTCGGTGAATTTAATACATCACCTCCTGTATTTCATTACATGGATTAGTCTTTAAAAATGAAGAACAGCCCAGCCAGCGTGGCTCAGTAGTTGAGCATCGACCCAGGAACCGGGAGGTCACGGTTCGATTCCTGATCAGGGCACATGCCCGGGTTGCAGGCTCGATCCCCAGTGTGGGGTGTGTAGGAGGCAGCCCATCAATGATTCTCTTCCATCATTGATGTTTCTGTTTCTCTATTTCTCTCCCTTCCTCTCTGAATCAATAAAAATTTTAAAAAAATTAAAAAAAATGAAGCACAGCTGCCTTCGCCTGCTATAATATCCTTCCCTACTCTTCTCTAGGCTGAACCACTTATCTTCTCCTCCTAAGTTCTATTTTCTAGCATTTAAACCACTCCACTGATCAACCAGGCCCTCTTCTAATTTCCTCACCTCTCTGTTATGCTAAGCAGTCATAACTCATCAACCAGTTTTCAATCATTAATAAACCCGCTGCCACTCACTATTCCCTGCTGTATAAGCAACGGTCCCCTACAGAAGAACTCCAGGGACACATACAGCGGAGTTCTTTCCAATTACTCTTGGGCCCACACATTTGTTTACATTCCTATCTATCTAATTAAAGATTTATGGAGTATGTGCTATGTGCCAAGCCTGTTTCTCTCATTCATCAGTCTTGCGCTGGTATCTGCGATGTTCCCGGCTGAGATGGTGATTCAGGATGAACAGTAAGGGGCCCTGGCCGGGTAGTTCAGTCCGTTAGAGCGTCGTCCCAATACGCCAAGGTTGCGGGTTCGATCCCTAGTCAGGGCACTTACAAGACTCAATCAATGAATGCATGAAGAAGGTGGAACAACAAATGCCTTTTGGGAAAAACCCTCCCCTCTGGCTCAGCTCCTGGTCCTGCTCCTGTTCCTAGCAGCAATGACCCTCTCTGGGTGTTTTGTATTTATAAAGTGGGCGTGGCTTGCTGAGGATGAATGATCGTTTGGCTAAGCACATGATATTCTTCCTTCTTTCTGTAGGAGACAAGGCAGGCTCATTATGTTGAAATAATATCTGCTGCTTAAAAGTTGTCACATAGAACCTTGAGCTCCTCAGGGGAAAGATGCTGTAGAAATCCAATAAAGAAAGAATACATAAATAATAAGGCTGGCCAATGCTAGGCATAGTGAGGTTTCTTTTTTTTCTTTTTTTCTTTTTTGCTACTGTATGAGCCACTCAATGAATTATAATTTTTCAAAAGTGTGGCTGTTTTATTAAAAGGAAGGAGATTATCAGATATTTCCTTTTTCTCTTGAGATTAAAAGAAGAATAAATTGGTTTCAATTAAAGAGGGGATTTGGATTAGATCGAGTTGGTTTCTACAGGGCTATTATATTTTAGTAGGTCTGGCCAGTGTGTGAGCTCATTAAAAATGAACAGATGAGCCTGGCAGGTGTGGCTCAGTGGTTGAAGGTTGACCTATGAACCAGGAGGTCACGGTTCGATTCCCGGTCAGGGCACATGCCCAGGTTGTGGGCTGGATCCCCAGTGTGGGGTGTGCAGGAGGTGGCCGATCAATGATTCTCTCTCATCATTGGTATTTCTATCTTTCTCTCTCCCTCCTTTGGGAAATCAATAAAAATATATATATTTTTAAATGTACGGAGGAGCAAATGAACCTGCTGACATCACTAACCTCCTTTCCACACTCTGGTTTTTATGCCGAGGGGGCCTCCTTTCTGTGCTGGGTGACTCTGTGTATAAGGAAAAGACACCTGTATTGAATTGTGTGTAACCTTTGCACCGCTCATTGCTTGTTTAATAAAGTGAAATGAAAGTAAATTTAAGCTCCGTTTGAGCAGACAGTCTCCCCAATCTTTGTGGATTGGCTGGCTGAGTTCACCAGTGAGTATTTGCGTCGAAGTGGTGAGGAAGATAGGACTGGTAATAACTCCCAGGTCCCTGGTCCAGGTGACCTGTGGCTCCGTTAGTTAGAACAGTGGTTCTCAACCTTCCTAATTTAATACAGTTCCTCATGTTGTGGTGACCCCCAGCCATAAAATTATTTTCGTTGCTACTTCATAACTGTCATTTTGCTACTGTTATGAATCGTCATGTAAATATCTGATATGCAGGATGTATTTTCATTGTTATAAATTGAACATAATGAAAGCATAGTGATTAATCACAAAAACAATATGTAATTATATATGTGTTTTCCAATGGTCTTAGGCGACCCCTGTGAAAGGGTCGTTCGACCCCCAAAGGGGTCGCGACCCACAGGTTGGACCCACAGGTTGAGAACCGCTGAGTTAGAATGATGTGGGAATGCAGGAAAAGCATCAGGTTGTTGGGGGTGGGGGGGAGGGAAGTGGAATGATGAGTTGTGTTTGTAGTATGTTGACCTTGATGAATTTTGGGATATCCAGAAGGAGACATTGGTTTAAAGTTTGATCAGCCCTAGAGTGATGGCCCGTGAAGTGAAGGGTCCCGGGTTTGATTTTGGTCAAAGGCACCCACCTCAGTTGCAGGCTCAGGGTGCAACCAGTTGATGTGCCTCTCTCTCATCTATGTTTCTCTCTGTCTCTCCCCCTCCCTTCCGCTCTCTCGGGAAATCAATGGAAAAATATCCTCAGGCGAGGATTAACAACAACAAACAAAGTACTAAAGTAAACTCATACCTTTAAAAAACAAATAAATAGACCTAGCCAGTTTGGCTCAGTGGATAGAGCGTCAGCCTGCGGACTGAAGGGTCCCAGGTTCAATTCCGGTCAAGGGCATGTACCTTGGTTGCGGGCACATCCCCAGTAGGGGGTGTGCAGGAGGCAGCTGATCGATGCTTCTCTCTCATCGATGTTTCTGACTCTCTATCCCTCTCCCTTCCTCGCTGTAAAAAAATCAATAAAATATATTTAAAAAAATAAAAAATAAAAAACAAATAAAGCTTGTTCAGTGGAGCGATGATGAAATTTCCCCTCGGACAGTCGTGTGTGTTTGAGGGGGCTCATCTGAACATAAATGTTAGCAATTCTTCCTTCTTCTCAAAGTGCTTTCTCTCTCGCTATCTCTCTACCCCATTTCCAACCGGAGTTGTAAATTAAGCTGTGTCACACATTAGCATCACCATGGCAACAAGCCCCCACATTTGCTGCCTGCAACCTTGTCCAAGGCTTGGCATCGGTGATGGTCACCACTGGGGAGGCTGTCTTTGAAGGGGCAACTGAAAGAGATGTGGAGGTAATGATCCTGGGACAGTGACTAGTGGCCGAGCTTTAAAGACTGTGGTCCGCAGGTCGCGGCGAGTGATGCGTAGGATGAAGAATGCCCCCCAGAAGTCAGCATTAGCATCTGTCTCTGGATCTAAAGAGAAGCCCGGTTCCTACCTGGAGCCTGTTGGTGAAGGGCTGTTGCCTAGGGAGGCAGTTTCAGGTCCTTAAAGGCTGGGATGCATAAGGACGTGGGATCGTCTTGCTGTTTTGCTTGGACCTTGACTCTCAGGCCTCACCGAAAGATAATGGGAAAGTAATGCAGCAGAACAAAGACACTGTTCATCAAAGGCCAGTCAGAACTCCCGGTAGCAATAGAGCAGTGGTTCTCAACCTTCTGGCCCTTTAAATTCAGTTCCTCATGTTGTGACCCAACCATAAAATTATTTTCGTTGCTACTTCATCACTGTCATGTTGCTACTGTGAAGAATCGCAATGTAAATATCTGATATGCAGGATGGTCTTAGGCGACCCGTGTGAAAGGGTCGTTCCACCGCCAAAGGGGTCACGACCCACAGGTTGAGAACCGCTGCAATAGAGCATCTCAAATCCCCGGCAGCACAGGCCCCAGATAACCACACAGGCAAAGAGGCAGCCCTTCTGATGTCTGTCTGGGACTGCGCTGCATGGGTGGTCGCTCTGTGGGTGGCTCACCTCTGTCACGTGTGTAGTAAAAATAATGCCCTCATTCTCTCTGAAACAAAGGGTTGCAGCCAGAAGTCTGTGATTGCATCTAAAGTTAGAGAAATTAGACTCTTTGGTTGGAGACTCAGAAAAATCAGAAAAGGGCTGATTTCATCTACCTCCCCAAAGGCAGGCAGGCTGAGAGGTACATATTCAATGGGAAAATTTGTTTGTTTCAATTGATCATCGATTCTCATGGGCAGACGTCCTAGAAAAAGACCCAGACGGAACTTAAACTGGAGCTACGATATCGTTTCGAGAGTGCTAAGCTATGCCCATCCTCATTTCCAGATTCTGGGGGTAGAGGGGTCATGTCAGTAGAGACTCCAAGAATTCACAGATGCAACCACACATTTTGAGGTTAATTTATGGAAAAAGACACATTTTCACGGGCTTCTCATTGCACACACTCGGAAACTTTGCTGACTGCTAACTTCAGTTGCCGATTTTGCCCTGTAATATTAGACATATATTTCTCTTAAGCCCGGCGGACAGAATGTTTTATTCTTCTGAGTATGGCAATCAATCCTTGCGCCCTGGCTCTTTAATTTTATGTTTCCGAACACATCCCCGGATCAACTTTGTGATTTGTTGATGGTGTGGAACTTCGCTTGTAAAAATAATGTTTGTTGAGAAAGTTGGCAAAAAAAAAAAAAAAAAAAAAAGAGCAAAAGACAGAAACCTCACTAATCCATGTCATAATGTGTTCAGAGTTCAGAAAAAATTCTCATTGCCTATAAATTTGACAACATAATTGCCTCTAAGGAGAGATTAGATGTGTAGTTTTATTCCCTCCTCATTATTATCCACATAAAATACTATATTGGATTAAGGCCATGACACTGAAGAGGTTCTAGCCATCAGAAAGATAATTAATTAAGGTCCAGTAAAGCTTTTTGTTATAAAACTAGTTCACTACTATTTTAGTGTGGCTTATTGAGACTTGTTTTAACTCTTAAAAGACTAGACATACCACTTTTATAGAAGACTGTTGACCTTGGTGAAGTTTCCCAGGGATTTAAAACTTACACAGCAAGGCTGAATCTTTTGTGTTCTGAAAAATGAAAAAGAATTTCCATCAGACATCTTGTAAACTGAAGCCAGTGCCTGCAATGGAAGATAAAGATGAATTCCAGCATCTTGAGACAGTGAAGTAGAATGATGCATTTTTAAAGGTGTGAAAGCCTGTATTGTAGCCCGAGAGAAACCAAACCATAAACAGATTCTGTCTTCAAATAGTGGCCAACTGATTCTTGGGATGGGATTTTAAGTAACAATAAAATAAAAAAATGAAAGACCTATAACTATGAAACACAGATCCACAGAATGGTGAATGAACCCCATCCACATAACTTTTGCAAAGGAAACTTTCTTATAATTTGCCTCTAACACATGAATTCAATTGTGTAAATATATATATATATATATTTAAATTTTCCCTACTTAACATGTTTGATGACTACAATTGTGTGAAAATTATCAGTTAATCTCGTTTAGGGTCTTTATAAGCAGACAGTTCAGATCCCCAGTGAGATTATTTATGACTTGATTCAATTGTGACCCTGGAGACTAGATGGCAGTTTATTGGTTCACCTGCTTCTTTTGTTGTGTTTTATTTTTGTTTTGTTTTCAGTGTGTTACAAACTGAATTCAGTTATGGGCCTCAGTCCATGTTAGTTTTGAGTGACAGGTGTCTGTCGATGCCAACACAACAGATTGCTTGTTTCCATTGGTCTGTCTTATTGTTTTAGCATCAAGTAAACACCCTTGGAGCCAAGTCTCTGGCATTCACCAATACAGCCTGTGTTCTCTCTAGCCCCTAGAACTGGTCTTCTTAGCCTTTGATGTCTCTTAGAGCCCTTTGGCAAGCTCATGGAGGCTATGAACTCCTTTTCAGAATAATGTTTATATAAATGTATAGGATAAAATACCCAAAAACAGACCCTTTGGGACCCCACGTGAAAATCATCTACTGGCTTATTCTGTTCAGGCTGCTATAACAGAGTACTATAGTCGGAATGACTCATAGACAACAGGAACTTATTTCTCACAGTTCTGGAGGCTGCAAAGTCCCAGATAAAGGTGCCAGCAGATTGGGTGTCTGTCAGGAACCTGCTTCCTTCTTCATGGATTCAGCCTTCTGTAAGGGCACTAATTCACACAGGAGGTCCCCACCCTCAGACCTAATCCTCTCTCAAAGGCCTCACCTTCTGATAGCATCACATTGAAGGGGGTAGGGTTTTCATGTATCAATTTTGGGGGGACACAAGCATTTAGTCCCTAACACCCTCTCTAGCAATCTATGCGGAAGAAATTAGAGCCAGCCGGCCATTAAATCAGAAGGTAAGAGGTCACCAGAGAAAACACCTTTATTTCTGTCTCCAGTTTCTCTCCCTTCCTGAGACTAACTGGTATATACGTTTCCTGTAAGTTCAAGGGGAGATTTGAGTGTTTCAGCATACACCTAGGGCTGGGACATGATGGACAATGTCAACAAGGACATCACTTTTCTCTGTGGAATATCATTTTGACTCTTGAAGGTGGAGCACATTCCTCTTGAATCCTTGTTATTTTGTCTATCTCCTAGAACCGTGGTCGGCAAACCGCGGCTTGCGAGCCACATGCGGCTCTTTGGCCCCTTCAGTGTGGCTCTTCCACAAAATACCACGTGTGGGCACGCATGTACAGTGCGATTGAAACTTCGTGGCCCATGCGCAGTAGTCGGTATTTTGTGGAAAAGCCGGTATAATGGACCATGATAGATTTCCTCATAGTTTAATGCGGTTTAATTGGCCTTCAAAGTACAAAAACAGGGGGAAAGTAGTGGATGTTTCATCATTCTATTCTGCATATTCTCAGCAGTCGGTTTGTCACATAGATTGCATCAAGCTAATGGGAGCAGTGCCTTGAAAGAACTTTTCTCCAGATTATCCAGCTGTTGAGTCAACATCATAATCAGTGCCCAAGGCAGCCTTGCTTCTGGAATTTTATAATCAGTGCCCAAGGCTTTGGTAGATTGGATCGATAACCACCCTATGGACTGGGCGTGCTAATGCCAGATTATTTAACATTGTGCGTTGAAAGCACCAAGTGGAAGTGCATTTAGGAAACACTCACCTAGGTTACTCCTAGGCTGTTGTCTTCCTGCTCTGAAACGAGGCGCCTGGATTCACGTCTTGCTCCTACTTTGGTTCCAGCCCTAGCCTTTAGGTTTTTCACTCTTCCCACCACCTTCTTAGTTTTCCACGGGTCTTGCACCTTTGTTATATGAACTGGTATTAACAAAGTTGTTTCAGAGTCTACTCATTCTCCTATTAAACTGGGTATCCCTAGGTGCTGACCCAAGTTGTCCTTGGACACTATTTCCAATGAATAACAGGAAACAAAAAAATCTTTTTGTAGACTGCAATCCGGGACTTGAAAGTAGAAGTTAAAAACCTGGTTATGTGAGATGAACCTCACTGAAGTAAAAATTCAAGCAAATTTGTGTTGCTTTTATTTTTTTACTCTTGGGAGACAACCATTAGGAGAATCCTTTAAAGAACAAAACAAAACAAAACGCGAAGTAATGATTCTCACCGATTTTCTTTTGGTTAAAAACATTTTACAGTGGGAAAGTGAGTTTGGGTGTATGTCTTGAAGGCTATGTCCCTCATTCAGACCTTCGCTGGCTTCTGCCTCTAGTTTATCCTGGCAGATCCCAATGTGAATGGGCAAACTAATGATGACAGATGGGCAGGAGGACAATCACGCCAGGATTCCAGCCTGAACCCTGCACTTGAATAGCTAATAGGCATTTATTTTTACTCAAGAAATGCATGTGACAATGTTGGACACTAGCCTGTATGTTTGAGTAGTCTTATCCCAGTGAACTTAAAATATATTTATTAAGTTGGCAAATTCTGGACATGCATGTATAATAAATGTAAATTTGTCAGACAAATAATAGCTTCAGAATAATCTCAATAATTGAAGGAGAGACATTCAGTGATGCCACGAACACAGACATTTCTTAACTTCTTTAAATATATATATATATATATTTCAGAGAGGAAGAGATAGGGAAAGAGAATTAGAAACATCAGTGATGAGAGAGAATCACTGATCGGCTGCCTCCTGCACGCCCCACACTGGGGATTGAGCCCATAACCTGGGCATGTGCTCAGACCTGGAATGGAACCGAGACCTCCTGGTTCATAGGTCGACGCTCAAACACTGAGCCACACCCGTCAGGCTCTTAACTGCTTCTTGATGGACATTTGCAAGTTGAGCCTAAATTGGCTTCAAGTTCAGATTCCCGCCCCCCACCCTCCCCAAGTAAATCAAAGAGAAGCAGATACAAAGCTGGATCCCATTGTGAGAAACAATGAAGGAAGTCCTAGTTTATTATTGCTTTTCCTCTGGGGCATCTATCCAAAAGTCCCCCCCAAAAATTATGGAAGTTGTATTTCTCGTTTTTAAAGTGAACTCACTGTTCCAATATAATTACTTGAACAGGCAAGATTTCAATAATCAGAAAATAGAACGTAAACAAAGATAGCTGAGAAAGCATTGCCATGGTGAAAAAAAAAATCAATCAAAGGGAGCATAAAAAATGAACTTGTAGAAAATGTGTGCCATGTCAATGGATACGTTCGCTGTAGGTGAAATGATTATTGTTTTTCTGAAGACGGAGTATTGTAACATTTGCTGTTCTTTTAACCACAAATGACTTTTTCTGCCTGCCTGATTTTGTAATCAGAATCTGCCAGAATGCTATCTACATGCACCATCATTAGCATGAAGCAGTAACACATCAACGTTGATAATAGAGAAAGTAAAGGCACTTGCTTCTTTACTGAGACTTTGTCATTGAAGTGAAATACTGACAAAGATGAATTGTGCTCCTCCGAAGTTAGGTCTGTCCATGCACAATTGGGCAACTTTCAATTATAGAATTCTCGAAGCCTTCCTCGCACAGGACTAGTTATTAGCGCCGGCCTCACACTGAGATAAAGCTACATTTTTAATCTTAACATACTCGCAGTGTGTAAAGCGCCTCTGCTGTTTGAGCTGCTCCAATTTCTACTGCTCACGGTCACTGTCAGCGTCAAGAGACATCCAGTCTTGGTGGATGCTCAGCTTGTGGCATTAGGAGACTATAGAAGACATGCTAGCCATCTACCCAGGTAGGAGTTATTTCATCGAGTCCCCATCGTGATCATACCTGTGCCTCCAAAATGCAAATTTCTTCTTCTCAGGCTAAAGCACGCCATTACTTTCCATGTGCCCCAAAACTCATTTCTCTCCAGGAGAAGGGGGAAGGAAAGAGAAAGTCTAGGTCAGTGGTTCTCAACCTTCCTAATGCCGCAACTCTTTAATACAGTTCCTCATGTTGTGGTGACCCCCAATTTCATTGTTACAAATTGAACATAATGAAAGCATAGTGATTAATCACAAAAACACTATGTAATTATATATGTGTTTGCCGATGGTCTTAGGCGACCCCTGTGAAAGGGTCGTTTGACCCCCAAAGGGGTCGCGACCCACAGGTTGAGAACCGCTGGTCTAGATGATCATAATGGAGATTTAGGGAGCAATTTGCAAGTAAAAGAACTAGTTTTGAACTGTTTCTCGGACTCAAGAATTGGTCATCTATCAATTCAGTAACGAGAATTCATCAGGGCTACTCTGAGTAAAAATGTGATGTGAAATGACTATCACTCAGATGGGTAATACCTGCCCTTTGTTTTCATTTGGCCAAAAATGCAGGGAAGGAGATGATTCGCCTGTCACGTAGAATGCAGCTCTACCAAAATTAAACAAGATCAGAATGGTTTTAGCTTTTACTTTTTTTTTTTTTTTGGTTCTAATCACAGGAAACTGTTCTGTTAGAGCTTTAGAAATGAATATATTTTTAAATCTGAAGGACTGCAGGAATAGTCATTATAAGGCTGGGTCTCTCAGATGAACATCAGATTGAACGTTAGAAGGCTAATAGGACCCAATGTGATTCAGAAGACAGATGAAATAAGAGAAAAATTCTCCACATGAAAGTGTCCATGCAATGAATGATTTGATTTAGGTGCTCAAGCCCAGCCAGTGTGGCTTGGTGGTTGAGCATCGACCTGTGAACCAGGAGGTCATGGTTAGATTCCAGGTCAGGGTACATACCCAGGTTGCAGGCTTGATCCCCAAAAGGGGGTGTGTAGGAAGCAGCCGATTAATGATTCTCTCTCATCATTGATGTTTTTATCCATCTTTCCCTCCCCCCTTCCTCTCTGAGATCAATAAAAATATGTCTAAAAATTTAGGTGCTCAATAATTATTTTCTGAATAAAAGAATGAAAGCAATTCAGATTGTATGTTAAGCTCCACATTCCACATGGAATTGGTAAAACAAAATTGCTAAACACAGCATTTCTTAGTCAAAAATCATAGTTTTAAACTTTATGTCCCAAATTTCTGTTCTTGGTATTTTTTTTTCTCTTAGTACCATGTTCTAGCTTTACTAATTCCACTTACTCTTTTAAATCAGCTTGGCTTATAAGTTAGCATCTCAGACTCACAGAAAATAATGCTAAATTAGTTGTGGTTACTTGTAATTCCAAGGGCAAAGAGAAAGGAATCATTTTAAAATATAGCAAACAGATTTTCTCAGACAGGGTATATTCCCTCAACGAGGGGATTATTTCCTGTTATAACATTTTATCTTTTTCTGTATGTATGAGAGAAAGTGATGGAGTCTCTACTCTAACATACGAGCACCAAACATTGATTTCATGATGACATTTAACTTTACGGTTGATTTTTATAAAGATGAATGTCAAATAAGGCCGCTTTATAGAAAATTCTGATTAACTGTCACATTCTCTACTACTTTGCAAAGCACTTCCTTAATATACTCATTATTTTCCTTGATGTGAAAAGACGTCCCATAGAAACCAGCAGGGTGTTTTCCCATGGCTACATCTGAGCAGCACTGTGTAATTAGCTCACAGGCAGACATTTTATCAATGTGCTAAACAGAGCCCTTTCTACTTGAACTCTTTATTTTCTATTCTGTTGTACTTCCTGGAACATGCAGTCTCCTAAACATGAACCATGGGGTCAGTTTCCAAAAAAGCTTGACGTCTTTCCTCCTTTGACTAAGATTTCCAGGAACGGGTCCATTTGATATTAAAACACATTCTCATGAAACTTTTTAAAAAATATATTTTTACTAGAGGCCCAGTGCACAAAATTCATGCAAGGGGCTCGGCCCTCACAGCCATGGCTTTGTCTGGAAGGTTGTTCGGCTGTCCGGTCTAATTAGCATATTATGCTTTTATGCTTTTATTATTATAGATTGATTTCAGAGGAGAAGGGAGCGGGAGGGAGAAATAAAAACATCAGTGATGAGAGAGAATCATTGATTGGCTGCATCCTGGGGATCAAGCCCACACTGGGGATTGAGCCTGCAACCTGGGCATGTGCCCTGACTGGGAATTGAACTGTGACCTCCTGGTTCATAGGTCAACACAACCACTGAGCCATGCCAGCAGGCCAGTCTCATGAAATTTGAAATGTCTCTGGACAATGCTTTGGTTGTTCCCTGTGAAAATTTGCTGTCTGTGTGGGAAGACATGTCAACATTATTTCAGACAGTGTTTCTTCCTCCCCGGGTGACATACATACGCCAATTATCCAGAGGAATTCATTCTGTTCCTGCTGCTTTCAGGGCTCATTTATAGGCTTGAGTATCTGATAGCCCATTTCTAAATATGTAGCTGGTAGTTGAAATGTCGCTCTCACCTTTACAAGACAAACAATTTGGATAAACACTGCATCTGAAGCTTCGGAAATAATGCAAAGGAACATCAATAGCCTTGAGATATATATATATATATATATATATATATATATATATATATATATATATATACATATATATATATATATAAAATTATATTCTGTGATCAAGACGCTTATGAAACATAAACACTCACATGAGTAGAGTAGCAATTGAAACTAGTTTAGGCCCTACAATTGTGTTCATCTTTGAAAATGCTCACATCCCATAGTAATGACTGTTTGTACTCAGAATACATTGTCTTTCACCTCACATTGTCAAACTGTGATCTTCAGTCTGAATGGTGAGGTAGATAAGTACTATATTCACTTGCTAAGTGTTTATGCGAGAGCTGCGACAGAATGCAGAGGCAGTCGATTGAAAAGATGAGAGGGATCCGTCAAAAGGAGTGCCCATCGGCCACACGGTGAATGTAGATGATTTCACTTCTTATATCTAGTGTCATAGGTTTGACTGAACTGACTTTAGGTTTGAAGTTGAGGTTTTAGTTGGTGGCCATATTCATGTGACGATGCCATTTGAGAACTTGGCTGACCCTTAATACCAAATAGCCACACCAGAGAGGACTAGGTAGAGACAGGGCAAGTCGGTCATGCTGGTCTCCTGTATGGATAAGTGCAAGAATGGTGTTTTGGCTAAATACAGGATCAGACTGTCCTTAGAATGTCTCTACTATTCTTTGTAGAGACACGGTTTCCCTAAGTGGTTATAGAATTTCATTTCATGCATATTATTTCAATGGGCTAATTGTGAAGAAGTGTTGTTTGGCATTTTCTTTTAAAAAATTACTAAAATGTACATCTTGCTTATTTAAGTCTATCTGAAACACTTTGCAAAGTGAACTGTATTCTCACAAAACCAGAATAGGTAGAAGCTATTATTATTATTATTATTTTTAATCTTATGAATGAGGAAACCAAGGTACAGAGTGGTTACTGTGCCCTTTATTAACTGCTGACACCAGGATTCTAACCTAGACAGTGTGACTCCTGGTTTACTAGGGATGGTTTTGGTAAGGAAACATCAATAAACAAACATGCTCACAGCAAGACAAAACATGCATAATTGCACTTATATGAGGTTTCTAAAATAGTCCAATACATGAAACAGAGCATAGAATGGTGCTTACCAGGGGGGTGGGGAGAATGAAACGGGAGCCTCTTCAAAGAATGTAAAGTTTGTTACACAAGATGAATAAGTTCCGGAATTCTCTTATACAACACTAGAGGCCTAGTGCACGGATTCGTGCACCAGTGGGGTCCCTTGGCCTGGCCTGTGCTCTCTCGCAATCCAGGACCTCTGCGAGGATGTCAGAATGCTGGTTTTGGCCCGGTACCCGCAGGCCAGGCCGAGGGACCCCACTGGTATACAAATCCATGCACCAGGCCTCTAGTATGCATATAAGATCTTTGGTTAATCTCTTCCTCCCCCTCCCCCTTCCCTCTGAGATTCATCAGTCTGTTCCATGTTTTCATCCCTATGCATTGAGCATCGTCTGCTCCCGTTAATCAGTGCGCATCATAGCTACTGGTCGAACAGTCAAACGGTCAAACGGTCGCTTAGGCTTTAATATATATAGATGGCACCTGTTGTTAATGATACTGTACTTTGCACTTACAAATTTGTTAAAATCTCATGTTAAGTGGTCTTATCTCATTAAAAAACAAAAATACGTAACCCTAATAAATCCTAAAAATAGTTCTCAGTTTATTCTTAGATTTTTGTTTATAGGCAGAAAAGTTACATTAAATGTATTACTTGGCTGTCACCTTTCTAAAAATTTAAAAGTAAGCCATTTTAATAAACAAAGATGTATTTTACTTTTATTTATTTAGAAATTCTTTTAATTCTAAAAGTTAGATCCCAAAAGGTCATTTTTGAAAAAAAATAAATAAAACCATGTAGATTAGATATTATCAGTTACCTAAAAAGGGATATCTATCATAGCTTTCAAGATTAAAATAGTTAAGAAGAAAAAAATGAAGGAATTAGGAGAAAAATTCAAGGTCAGAGGCAGGGAACTAACATATCTTATTATCTTGTATTTGTCAAGTTCTTTGTATGTACATTTTGATTTAATCTTTGATAAAATCTTTTAAAGAAAGTGTAGCATCCTGTTTACAAAATAGCGAACATGAGCGGCAGGGAGATGAAATGTATCATCCGAGCTCACCAGGCTTGGCCGTGACAAAGCCAGGATTTGAATCTGCTTGACACAGCCCATAATTGTTCCATCCACATCACCTCCAATATAAAGACAACATCCTTGTAACTTCATTACCAGAGATAACGTCTTTTGGGGAACTAAATTCACCAGGAGATTTATCTCATTGATCTTTGTGTAAGTTGTGATGGATATAAAAGCGGACAATGCCTTTGGCTCATCTTCTGTAAAAACTATTACGTGACAATCAAAATGGATGATTCTTATATCTCACCCTTATACACGCCCTTAAATTAAATTACTGAGTCAAGAAACATCTGCCAGAGGGGTTAGTGTAGGACAAAGGAATGTGGGGAAACCATAAAGAGTAAAATTCATATGGAATGACCAGAGGAGCATTGAGGGTCTGGATGTCGAAGGGTGGGTGAGACTTAAATGACCAGCTAGCTAGAGAAAAGGAATAAACAGAGCTGAAGGGGTAAGAAAATGTTGGCATAATGCAGAAATGTCAATGGTTATGACCACTTTTGAACATACTTATTATCTATCATTTACTTATTATACGTGATCTCTAATTCTCACAACTTTGCTGAATGACAAAGTATCATTACCACCATTATATATATATAAATATATATATATATATTTTTTTATTGATTTTTTACAGAGAGGAAGGGAGAGGGATAGAGAGTTAGAAGCATCGATGAGAGAGAAACATCGATCAGCTGCCTCCTGTAACACCTTCTATTGGGGATGTGCCCGCAACCAAGGTATACGCCCTTGGCCAGAATCGAACCTGGGACCTTTCAGTCCGCAGGCCAATGCTCTATCCACTGAGCTAAACCGGTTAGGGCATTACCACCATTTTAGAGAAGAGGAAACAGAGACTCAGAAATATCAGTAAGTAAATCCAGAAGGAAGTAATGAATTATCAGAACGTGAAAGTTCATAGGAACTGATAGGCCATCGTAATGTGGAGCTGACTGGGGCAGAGAATTCTAATAATTATCATAATTACTTTGCTCTCAGTATTCAGAGCATGGTAGATAGACTTTCTTACTTAAACCATTTCTTTTGAGGGGACTATGATTATCACCACTGCTGTACACGTAAAAAACAAAGAGTGAGTCTGAGAGAAAATTAAATTGCTCAGTGTCAGAAAGCTATTAGTGTGAACCTTTTGAAACTGTAATACACTTTTTTTTTTTTGGAGATTTGCTTATATGCATTTTCTGGGGAAAGGGTGGGGAGCTTGCATCAGCTTCTCAAAGGAAGTTCATGATATAAAAAGAAGCTAAGAATCACTGTGTTACTACGCTGCTGTAAAAAAGAAGGAACTTTTACCATTTGCAACAGCATGGATGGAACTGGAGAGCATTATGCTAAGCAAAATAAGCCAGTTGGAGAAAGATAAATATCACATGATCTCATTCATATGTGGGATATAATGAACAACATAAAATGATGAACAAAAATAGATCCAGAGACGAAGAAACACTGATCAGACCATCCAACCTCAGATAGAAGGCAGGGGGGTGGAGGGGAGTATGAGATCAACCAACGGACTTATATGCATGCATATTAGCATAACCAATGGACAGGGACACTGTGGCGGTGGGGACTTGTCCTGGGGGGCGGGATTGGCAGGGGTGGGGTCAATCAGGGAAAATGGAGACATATGTAATGCCTTAAACAATTTAAAAAAAAAATCACCGTGATGCCTCCAGGAGGGCACTGGAATAGGCAGGCATGATGATCTAGCTGGGTGTGTGACTTGGTTCCCTGGTAGTGTCTGGAGATGGTCTACCTAGAGGTGCATTGAAGAAATAAGTAAAGGCATTGACAGTAATGGGAGGAATGCTTCTCACCATTGGGGAAGGGGGTACAAACATGAAAAGGTGAAAACTAGGATGAAATTCATGGTGTAGGAGTCGAATGTGTGGAGTTGGTGTAAACCCATAGATGTGAATATGCAAATAGACATAGACATGAATAGAGATATGTGTATATAAATACATATATATTTTAAATATATTTTAAATTGATTTCTGAGAGGAGGGGGGAGAGATAGAAACATCAATGATGAGAAAGATTCATTGATCAGCTGCCTCCTGCACGCTCCCTACTGGAAATCACATTCACAACACAGGCATGTGCCCTAACCAGGAATCGAACCATGACCTCCTGGTTCATGGGTCAAGGCTCAACCACTGGGCAACACCGGCCGGGCAAATACATACACATTTTTAGCTCTGCCACCCCAGTAGCAATGAGCTTACTTCAGGCAAAGACTAAGAAACTTGTCTGAAGTCCCAGCCAGTATAGACCCAAACCAGGGTCTGAACTCAAGCAATTGAACTCCATGAACTGCATTCCTTACCACAAAGCTATAGAAGTTAAGAAGGTTGTAGCTAGTGGGTGGGATGTCAGAAATAATTTCTACCTGCTTAAAAAAATAATACTTTTCCAAAGCCTTTAATGGAACCATTTCTGTAAAATGTTAAGTCTTTTGATTCTTTGCAGTTTTATTAAAAACATAGCACTTCACAAATATTTTGTTAGGGTAGTCCCTATGACCATTCCTCTTTAAAAATATAACTTAAACGAATGCAGATAAATGTATCTCGATTAATTTCACAACAGCAGTTTGCATTCAGGTCGGTTACTATCGCCATTTTATTGACAATTAATCTCAGGTGTAGAGAGAGGCTGGGTAACTTGCTCAACACTTTGGATGAGAGGGCTCTCTCTGTATTTTGCAATTGATCATTGTGGGCTCATGCCCTGTGACTGAGCCTTCCGGGATGTCTGTGAAGGACAGATTAAGCTCAAAGATATCACTGTGTCCCCAAAACAAAGCCTTTTGCAGAAAGTGCCTGCGTGACCCCCCTCTGCAGTGTGTTCCACCCCGGATGGAGGGAATTGTGTGATATTGCAGACAACAGCTCTCAGGAACTTCGGGACAGTGCAACATGAAAGCACACGTCACCTTTTGTTACCGGCCTTATTTTCCAGACATTGTGTTTCACTTCCAATAGCAGAAGAGGAATTGCATCACGCAGAGCCAGGCCTGCGGCTAATAGGCACCCCACCTCTGCGGCTGACACGGGGACTGGTCAATTGGCAGGAATGTTAGGGAACTCAACGCGAGGATTAGAAAGGCTCTCAGGAGATCTGGCAGCACTCGGCTCCCCGAGGAGGGTGGACAACACAAGCCCCCAAATGACTCCACTGAAATCCTCACGGAGCTTTGAACCGGCAGCGGCGAGAAATACAAAGTGGAGCCACTCCGTGGCACAAAGCAAGCAGTCGAGTCTGAAATCAAAACCCTGTCATTCAATTGCCACTGAAGGGGAACATAGAGTGTCCAAGGTGTGCTCAAGTAGGTCATTCACTGCTAGGACTTGTATCCCTGAATAGACCCATACAGGGGGCCAGGGGAGGCAGTGATTTTTCAGAACAGCTTATTTTATTGACATGATTAAGTTATTGTGCATTTTATTGAAGCTCTGATGAAGACTGGGGGCGTGGGGTGGCAGTTGAAAGTCTACCTGTGGGTGTAAAATGAGAGACATTCGTGAAAATTGCGTTATCAAAACAGGGCCATGCTAGCAAGAGTCTGCGTTAAAAGGGTAATAGTTCAGAACTGATTAGTATTTGGGGAGGAAAAATATGATGGAAGCACCTTGGCATTTTCATAGTTAAGGGTGATTGCAGGCAAAGCTGTGTCATTTTTAAAATTGCTTTTCTGCCCTGACTGGTTTAGCTCCGTGGATAGAGCGTCAGCCTGTGGACTGAAGGGTCCCAGGTTCGATTCCAGTCAAGGGCATGTACCTTGGTTGCGGGCACATCCCCAGTAGGGGGTGTGCAGGAGGCAGCTGATCAATGTTTCTCTCTCATTGATGTTTCTAATGCTCTATCCCTTTCTCTTCCTCTCTTAAAAAAATAAATTATATATATATATAAAATTGCTTTTATATATATATATAAATTATATATATATAAATTATACATATATATAAAATTGCTTTTCTACCCTCCCTACTTCTCAAGGCTCCCCTCCAACCCCCACCTCCACAGCCCACTCCAATTTCCCAGGCATGGGGCTCTGATGGTATCTGAGGTTTTCATTCTGGCTCCTTAGCCCCGCCCATACCCATCTGAAATGACTTCTTCCGGCTTCTCTGCCTCCCCTGGGAGCTTGGGTTTTGAGTGAGAGGCAACAAGTGTTTATTCCAGACCAAACATAGCTAATCGGGAAGCAAAGATTCAGGCAGAAGCCCAAAGAGTGCTCTGATTAGGGGGCGAAGGCAAGGGGTTTTTATGAGGAAAGGAAGGGGAATAATACGTGAATGGAAGAAAGGGATTTCTGTTGGTGGTAGTAAGCTAAGTCTTGCTTGAGCTACACATGCCTGTTACTGATTCTGAAGAGTATCTTTAATGATGGGTTCTCCTAGTCCGGAGGTCTGCTTTCCTATCAGCTTAACAAACAAGTGTTTGGAAGACAGTGTTGCTCAGGCCCAGCCCAGAGGATATTTTGCCCAGTTCAAATATTCAAGGTTCAAGGAGTAAGATATTCAATGTGGTTCCTCTGGAATGTGTGCCCTGGCAATATTTAACATTTTTAAAAATATATTTTATTTATTTATTTATTTATTTTTTACAGAGAGGAAGGGAGAGGAATAGAGAGTTAGAAACATCGATGAGAGAGAAACATCAATCAGCTGCCTCCTGCACACTCCCTACTGGGGATGTGCCCACAACCAAGGTACATGCCCTTGACCGGAATCGAACCTGGGACTCTTGAGTCCACAGGCCAACGCTCTATCCACTGAGCCAAACCAGTTATGGCTTAACATTTTTTAGAAATTGATTTGAGAGAGAGAGGAAGAGAGAAAGAGAGAGAGAGAGAGAGAGAGAGAGAGAGAGAGAGAGAGAGAGAGAGAGATTTCTTGTTCTACTTATTTATGCATTCATTGTTTGATTCTTGTATGTGCCCTGACCAGGGATTGAACTTGCAACCTTGGCATATCAGGATGATGCTGTAACCAACGAAGCTACCCGGCCAGCAACTGCCCTATTTTAAAACGACTCCACTCATACCAGTTTTTCACCGCTTCAAAATCAACCAGATCTGGTTAGAAACACATGCTCTCCTATCGACCTATACTTATGATTTGAGCAAGTAACATAATGAATGTCTCTGGGCTTTCATTTTTTCTCTGAGAGCTAAAATAATAGTTCCTACCTTTGAAGTTTATTTTGAGAGTTAGTTAGACTATAGATCAAAAGCTTAGCACAAGATATGGAACATATTAGGGTGTCGGTTAATATTAGACAATGATGATGATAAGATTTGCCCACAATTCTGCTGATTCCATTTTAGAAGGAACATAAACCAGTTGTGCAAATTGATACTGAACTGTTAATGATTCATTTCCAAGCGGGTTTTGTACTTAAAAAATGAAAAAGATTAATTCCATGTATTTTTCAGAACATGTAGGAGGAGTGTTTTAACATCTGGACAAAAGCAAAGTAATACTATGTAGGTTCCAACTACTTTTAATGTAGATAAATTCTAAGCATCTAATATAGTTCATAGTAAATCTGGCTCTGGTTAGAGTTCTCTCTCTTCCTCTCTCAGAAACAAGTGTAAAAGACTCCACTGAGAGATATTTTAAAATTAAATGTGGTAGATACACTGAATTTATGTAAATGGAAACTCTAGTTGATAAACTCTCTCCATATATATTCACATCCTTGAAAACATAAAACTGTACGGCAAGATTGTGTAGTCTGTTCTCCACCACAATGTTAACAGATGCTTTTACTCTTCATTCCGTCAACTTCGATAAATTTCAATAGCAGAACTAAAATACAGCAGGGTAACGCTTCCAGGGGGCTGCAGGGGTGTCGGGTCATTAGAAAATTGGGTTTATATAGAAAGAAATACACAGGGTGATTAGGGAGGAAAAAGGGGGGGCATCTGTAATACTTTTCAATAATAAAGATAAAGTTTAAAAAATCTATTTGCAAATAGTACATAGTGAATGGATATCTATTACTAAACAGGAACGAATGAATGATAGTAATTACATCCCCTGCCTACCTGCCTGATTCCTGGCCTGCCTCCCTCCCTCTCTCCCTCTTTTCATCTTTCCTCCCCTCCCTCCCTCCCTCTCTCCTCCCTCCTTCTCTCCCTCCCTCCCTCCCTCCCTCCTCTGTTCCTCCCCTTTTCAAGGTCCTGCATATTTGAAAGTATTGTTTGACTATTGCCTATTTGTTGGGCATAGAATTTCTTCATAATTTGAAGCTTGGTTTTCGTCTCAATTCTGAGGCTGCAATTAGAGCCATTCTGATTCTTGATACTTGATAGATATAGATAGATAGATATAGATATAGATATAGATATAGATATAGATATAGATATAGATATAGATATAGATGACCCCTGTGGTTTTTTCCTCTCTCTCCATAACTTGTAGAGTCTCTTTTTACCCCAGGATTCAGAAAACTCACAATATAGAGGTCTATGTCCATCCATTGTGCTAAGCATTCAATCTGGCAACTGGTGTTGGCCAAAGTTTCTCAAACTATTTCTCTGACAAGGTCTTCCCTTTTATTCCCCCTTCCTGTCTTTCCAGAATTTTCTTGTACAGTTCTACATGGGAGTCCCCCCTCCCCCCTTTTTTTCTGTGTCTTTGATGTTTTGCACTTCTTTCTGGGAGGTTGCCTCAATGTTATCTCTCTAGTATCCTATCAGAATTTGTCATTCTACTCTGATGATTTTAAATTGCAAGAGCTTTTTCTTGTTCCCTTAAGGTTTCTTTCTTTATACCCCCAGTCCTTATCACCCCTTATTTCACGGACAGTGCTAATAATAATATCCTTCCTTTTGAAGATAATGCATTTTTTCCTCTAAGATGCATGTCTTTTTTTGTTTGTTTACTTGTTTGATCGGAGTTGTCTGTATTTTACATGATACTTACAGGCTTTCTTAAGATGTTTTTTCCTACTCTGTTGTCTTCTTATGTTTGAGAGTGGGGAAAGCAGCCTGGAAATTATGCGTATGTACGTTTGTGTGGGTGTGGAGGGGGTGTTTTCAGTGTGACCTTCTTACACAGTATTCTGAATAGGCTGGTTTTTGTTTGTTTGTGTGGTAACAACCAATATCAAAGTATTTAGGAATTAAATCTTTCTCTGGTTATAATTTCTAAGAACGTGTTTTTCTTATTTTAAAAACATATTTTTTATGGATGTCAGAAAGGAAGGGAGAGATAGATAGAAACATCAACAATGAGAGAGAGAATCATTGATCAGCTGTGGCTGCCTCCTGCAAGCCCCCTTCTGGGGATGGAACCCATATCCTGGGCATGTCCCCTGATTGGGAATTGAACCGTGACCTCTTGGTTCATAGGTGGATGCTCAACTACTGAGCCACGCCAGCCGGGCTAGAAAGTGTTTTTCTATTCCTGCCTGGATGCTTCTGCCTGCAGGATTCTGATGATGTAATGAGGGAAGAGGGCTGGAGCGTCAGCATTCAGTATTCAGTATACGGATGATCACTTAATTCCCTGGATCCCCTCTGCTGCTGATGTCCCCTGTGCATCTGAAGATCCCAGTGCAGAGCACCCAGCTTACCCTCACCATGAGCCTGGGCTGATGTACCTTGTGACCTGTTCTCTCTCAGAAAGGTGAAGGCCCAGCTAGTGGTTTCCTTGCAGCCCTTCCTTGGCTCTCTCTGGTTCTCTCGACCCTCTGAGATTGGGCTGCTGTCTTGGATGGAAACTACATTCCCCTCATGGTAGTGACCCAGCCAACATGTCCCTCATCTCCATGTCCCACCTTCCATGGATAGTCCCGCCAGGTGCTGTTCACGTCTGGAGCCCTGAGAATCTCAGGGGAGTCCGCTAAGCTGAGTCCCCCCCCCACCCCCCCAGCCTTTGGATAAACACTCAGGTGCCACACATTGTGCTGCCAAGGTTACTCCTGCAGATTTTCAGGAAGGACGTCTCCTCTTCCAATAACAAATTGTGTTCACGGAAAACCAGCTCTGGGTTTGCTATTGGAACACAGAGTGACTACGCACCCCCCAATTGCCAATTATGAAGTGAATATTATCCAGTCTACCCAACCATAAAATTGGATGTGCACAGCAGCATTCGCCTGTAAAATGGAAATGGCATGTAAAAGCCTGGGCCCAAGCGGGACCCGAGGAATGAGCGCATAGCCCCGGGGGGCGGCCCAGACTTCATCCTATCTGCTGCCTCTGTGTTGTGGAGTCTTCCTTACATCGTGGTTTTGATCCATGGGGAGTTACCTCTGACTAATTAACAGAAGAAGAGGAAGAAGAAGAAACCCAGACCTGATTTATGGAGGTGTCTGTGTGATATGCTGGCATGAGCTAAAAGTGGTTGGCCATTCATACAAAATGAATGAAACCTCACCATTTGCAACAGCATGGATGGACCTAGAGGGTACTACTATTGCTTGGGGAAATAAGTGAGACGGAGAAGGACAAATACCATATGATTTCACGTCTATGCAGAATCTAAAGAACAAAATAAACAAGCAAGTAAAATAGAAACAGACTCATGGACACTGAGAACAGACTGATGGTGGTTGCCGGAGGGGAGGGCGGGGGGAGGCAGAGGAGAAAAGTGAAGGGATGGATAGAGAAGTACAGATTGGCACTTACAAAACAGTCACGGGGATGTAAAATACAGCATAGAGGATGCTGTAAATAATATTGTAATAACTCTGTATGGTGCCAGGTGGGTACTGGAAACATTGGGCGGCCCACTTTGTAAATTATATAATTGTCTAACCACTATGCTATTCACTTGAAGCTAATATAAAATAATATGGAAAATCGACTATTATTGAAAAATAATGTGGAGGGCCAGTCCACTTAACCCCACTCAGGAGAAGCCCTAAAAATAGTGGTGTATGCCGAAACCGGTTTGGCTCAGTGGATAGAGCGTCGGCCTGCGGACTGAAAGGTCCCAGGTTCGATTCCGGTCAAGGGCATGTACCTTGGTTGCGGGCACATCCCCAGTAGGAGGTGTGCAGGAGGCAGCTGATCTATGTTTCTCTCTCATCGATGTTTCTAACTCTCTATCTCTCTCCCTTCCTCTCTGTAAAAAATCAATAAAATATATATTTAAAAAAAAATAGTGGTGGAGGGAACTCCTCCCAGTGGACAGGACTTTCTGGGGTATATCCAGTATCATACAGAATAGTTCGTTGTCCCAATATATCTGCTATACTTCACCTTCACAACCACCTTCCTGTCCACCCAATTTCCTGGCAACCACTGTTTTGGTTTTGTTTGTTTTTTAATCGTCACTATAGATCTTTCTTTTTTTACAGAATGTCATGTAACTGGAATTATAGAGTATACTAGGGGCCCGGTGCACGAAATTCGTGCACTGGGTGTGTGTGTGTGGGGGGGGGGGGGGGAGTGTCCCTCAGCCCAGCCTGCCCCCTCTCACGTACTGGGAGTCCTCAGGCATTGACCCCCATCACCCTCCAATCGCAGGATCGGCCCCTTGCCCAGGCCTGACGCCTCTGACAGAGGCGTCAGGCCTGGGCAGGGGACCCTCATTTCCCCCCAACACTGGTTCTGCCCCCAGCCCAGGCCTGATGCCTCGGCCAGAGGCGTAGACCCCCATCACCCTCCGATCGCCTGATCGGCCCCTTGCCCAGGCCTGACGCCTCCGCCAGAGGTGTCAGGCTTGGACAGGGGACCCCCATCTCCCCCGATCACTGGCTCTGGCCCCCGCCCAGGCCTGAGGCCTCTGGCCCAGGAATCATGCCTGGGCAGGGGACCCCCATCTCCCTCTGATCGCTTGCTCCACCCCCTGCCCAAGCCTGACGCCTCTGACCCAGGCTTCAGGCCTAGGCAAGGGGACCATCATATCCCCCCAATCCCCAGCTCCGCCCCCCACCCAGGCCTGATGCCTCGGCCAGAGGAGTTGACCCTCATCACCCTCCGATCACCAATCACCGGATCGGCCCCTTGACCAGGCCTGAGGCCTCTGGCAGAGGTGTCAGGCCTGGGCAGGGGACCCCCAGCTCCCCGTGGTTGCAGGCTCCACCCCTGCCCAGGCCTAACGCCTCTGGCCTAGGCATCCAGCCTGGGCAGCGGGGACCCGCAGCTGCAGCGGCCCCGCAATCGTGGGCTTCACTTTAGGCCCAGGCAAGGGACCCCTAGCTCCCGGGACTGCCAGCTTCGACTGTGCCCAGCTCCCATCGCTGGCTCCACCCCTACTTCCTGCTATCACTGGCCAGGGCGGCAAAGGCACCTGATTCTCTGATCATGGCTTGGGGGCAGGGCAAAGGCGGCCCCAGGGCCGCCTTTGCCCTGCCCCCCAGCTCTTAGCTCCCCCCTGGGTTTCCAATCACTGTCAGTGGCAGGGGGCTTCTTCCTGCTTTCCCTTTCTCCTCCCTGCATTGTGCCTACATATGCAAATTAACCGCCATCTTGTTGGCAGTTAACTGCCAATCTTAGTTGGCAGTTAATTTGCATATAGCCCTGATTAGCCAATGAAAAGGGTATCGTCGTACACCAATTACCATTTTTCTCTTTTATTAGATTAGATAGTTGGCTTCTTTCACTAAGCAATATGACTTTAAGATTCATCCATGGTTTGTCATGACTTAATAACTAATTTTGTGTGTCTTTTCAATTGTGGTCAAATACAAATAACACAAAATTTACCTTTTTTTTTTGTAAATGGGTGTTAAATACATTCACATTGTTGTGCAACCATCACCATTCCCCATCTCTAGAACTCTTCACCTTACAAAACTGAACCTCGGCATTCACTAAAGAAAAATTCCTCTTTCTTTCTGTAAAATCAGTAGTAATGTTTCTGCTTTCATTTCTGATGATGGGTCATACCTTTATAAGCAATGAAGGAATGACTCAAAAACTTAACCCTATCAGAGTATATTGTAATGAACACGATATGTAACAAAGTGAACAAGGATATTCTATTAACACTCTGAGACTTTTTGGGGAAAACTAACAATTTCAACACCAGACAATGGCATTCATGGAGTTTGTCCTCCGGGAAAGACACATTGTCTTATTTAATCCTCAGAGGATGACATAGGATAGGAAGTGGCTACTCCTATCACCTCCATTTGACAGGCAAGGAGGCTAAAACTTAAAGAGGGCATCCAGCTTGTTAATGATGAAGTCCAAATCATGGCAGCCTGTTTGTTCATCTGGGCTCTCCACCTCTTGTAGCCCCTCCCCAATTTCCTCCTTGAGTCTGGATGTGTGTGTAATTTTCTGTGATTTCTCAGTGTTTGTGCCTGGACTGAGCAGGGTCTAGATGAGCAGCTACAGAGTATACCATGGACAACCAGGAAAATACTCCTAACCAATGGGCATTGTGTGGGAGATGGGTCAGTTCAGTGCTTGGCTTAGTCAGTGGGTGTCACCAGCCTTTTCACTGGCGTGGAACCCTGGAAGGAGTTAGCATCATCCTCTTCAGGGGCTAGGTGACAGAAATTTGGAGTTGATTAGAAATGACTTTAAATAAATGAACCCACCACTCCACATAACCGACTTTCTTGTCTGACAGTAACATAACCTACATTCTTGAGAACAAATTTTAATTATATTAAATATTAATTCTCAGAGTGACAAATACTTGCATGTATGTAATGCAAAAATCTAGGTCAATATCGGGAGCTTACGTTGAGCGGTACTTGCTCATTATCTTAGTGTGTCATGATGAATTCTTCATGTTGACCTCTTTTGAAGTTTCAACGGGTTATTCTAAGAGCAGTAAAAGAGCTAAGCAAGATTGATTAGATGACGAAATTAAGATGCTTACAAAAAAAGAAGAGAATGCTGTGTTCATATAGTATTTATATTTTTCACCGATTAGAGAAGTGAACTGCGGAAACACTTACACTGGTTTCTGTTTGGTGATTTTCATCACTGGGAAGGTTGAAGTGCTCTGAAGAAGCATTTCTGAAAAAACATCTTTGAAATCACGGCCAACCCTTGCAGGTGTGGGTTCAGATGGAGTAAGCCGTGATGAAAATAAATTGATACACCGTAAAAAGCACTGGCAGGATCATTTATATTCAGCAGAAGTGCAAATACTAATTCAGAGAGAAGATTTCAAGATGAAATGTATGCTGGAGTTTAAAACAATCTAATTACCCTGACTACCACATTTCTTAGCAAACCAAATTTTACTTTTGTGTGTGTGCAGGCAGTGTCTTTAGTTGGAATTCTTTCATTAAGATCTACAGACTTTGCATATTCTTGAGACCAAAAACGATGAAGTTTTCAGAAAGATTGATTCAGTGTGGTCATTTGTTATATCGGTCTCAAAAACCAACATCTTAACTCAGTGATTATATTCAGTTCAAATCTTACAGAAAATGATCATATAATGTGAATATCAACAAATGAAATATATTTCACTTATCTCTTATTTTATTTATGTATTCCTATATCCTAGTAAAATGCATCTTAAAAATTATATTTTTTATTGATTTCAGAGATGAAGGGAGAGGGAGAGAGAGAGAAACATCAATGATGAAAGAGAATCACTAATTGGCTGCCTCCTGCACGCCCTCTATATTGGAGGTTGAGTCTGCAACCCACGTACATACCCTGACCAGAAATCGAACCATGATCTCCTGATTCATAGGCCGATGCTCAACCACTGAGTCACACCAGCCTGGCAGTAATATGCATTTTTAGTTCTCATCTTCATGGAGTTCCACAATGCTATTGTTTGCACACTTTGCTAATTCTTCAATGTACAGTGTATTTTAGATGCCCTTGCCTGATAAAAGCTCCTGAACAAATGACAGCCAAGAGAATAATAACTCCTGTCACCATTGCAGGTTTTAACTATCATAATCTTTAACTTTCTTGTCAAAGGAATTTGTGCCTTCCTTTTGTGCAAACATCTAATTGCTCAGGATAATCCGATTTATGCTTCAGGAAGAAAGAGACTATAGAGCATTCTGACTATGCCCATCTTTATTAAACATTCTACTGGCATCCCTCACAGCTCCTGAATTGTACAAGCTATTGAAGTAGATCTGAAAGCCAACAAGGGCCCTGATTACAAATAACAAGCTTTGCTTTATTTATCTTCCAAATAGCGACACAAATGTTCTTTTTATCCCAGCTTCTTGGAAGAAGAACAGCGTAATGGGTAGATCAATGGAGTTAACAACAAAGAAAAGAACGCCATCATTCGATTTTTAAAGTTATAGTCCATTCTTATTATTTTAATCTTCTTAGCTACAAAGCAACTTAATTCTCTTTCTGCTTCCGATGGTATTACATTTCTTGAAGAGTGAAAGGTGAATACTAAAAGATTTACATCCCTAGGGTGAATGACTTTATATTTAAATATATTTGTAAGGTGTTTTCATTAATTTTATTATATTTCAAGAGAAATTTTTGAAATCTGATATATAAGAGAGACAACAAAGTAATGATTGTAAAGAGATAAAAGTACATGTGTTAAAATCCAATTTTGAGAAAATGCTTAAAATGCAAACAGGAAGTCATTATATGAGGATCATATGAAACACACCAGCTAGAGAGGACTCAAAAGCTAAATTGGCATCTAATTAAAGATTCAGCAGAGTTTTCAGCCTTTAGCTTAAGTAGGAGAATGGCATGATGACTCAAATCTTCAGTCAAACATGAATCTTTTCTTCAAATGCAACGTGCACCCAACCAAATTATTATTTCCTCTCTCCCCACTTTATCCTGGCCTTCCTCTTATATTTTCATTATTGATAACTGGCATTACTATCTATTCAAGTTCCCAAGGGAGTTGAACATAGCTTCGATTCTTTCCTTATATCCATTATTCAATTAATCACTAAGTCTCCTCTTTATTTTCCCTTTTTGCTGACTTCATTCAGACCTTCATCATCTTCATACCCGATTGCTCTTGCCTTAGATCATAATCTTCCTACAACTTATTGTCAAAAGCATTACTAAAAATGTCTTCAAGAATGCAAATCTAATCACGTCTCCCGGTTATAAAAAGATAATGTCAAATTTCTTAAGTTGGCACTGAAGATTTCTTGGGATTTGGACCCAGTCCGTCTCTCCAAACTCAGATCCTGCAGACTCAATCTCTGTTCCAGAAATGAATGTCAAAATGCCAAACTACCCGCCATGCCTCCCAGATGGTCCCTATCATTCAAGCTCCCACACTGGCTCCTACATTCATCCCCTTCTCTTGGCCCAATTTCTTTAAAACTCCATCCAAGAATTTCCTCTCTGAAAGATTTCACTTGGATGCCTTTCTTTATCTTGAGTTTATGCATTCCTCCTATATTCTCTTATAGCATTATCATTGTTCAATTGTTGCACCCAGGCAACCTCTCTATAGGATTATAGACACGAATAGGTCCACTCTATTCCAATCTATATTTTTTGCAAAGCAGTATAGTGACTTGCAATGTCCATTTGTGGCCCCTGGTGGGGATTTCTGTTCCAGCCTCTTCCTTACCACTTGCAACAAACACCACAAAGACTTTGGTGCTGAAATTACTTAGCGCCCCTCCAGGCCTTGTTGGTCCATGATCCTCATCATGGGAATGCTGAGAACAAAATTGCAATCCCAACCATGTGTTACTTTAATGAGAGAAGGCGTTTATTTGTGTCCACTGAATATGTGTGTCCTCCCAGAATTCACATGTTGAAATCCCAACCCTCCAGGTGATGGTATTAGGAGGTGTAGGGTCTTGGGAGGTGATTAAGTCAAGGGTGTAGAGGCCCAAGAGAGCTCCTTTGCCCCGTTAGCCACATGAAGTTACGGCGAGAAGATGGCTATCTGTGAGGAAGTAGGCTCTCACCTTGACCTTAAACCTCTCAGCCTCCAGATTCTAAGTACATGTTTGTTGTTTATAAGTTATCCAGTTTATGGGGTGTTATTATAGCATCCCAAAGGACTAAGACATGGAGTGTTTCTCCATCGTTAAGCCTTGACAAATTCATTCATAAATATCCATCACATTGTTTTATGTTTAACCGATACTTATGGGACCACCAGGAACAACCAACTACTTGAAGAGATGGCCCTAGAATTATGACCCCCAGTCAGGGGTCAGGGCACTCATCAATGTGGAGTCACCGCTGAAAAATCAAGCATTTTATTAGACCCATTCCATAAAAATAGTTTATTTCAAGTTAAATGCAACCTATAACAATAAAATCATAATATGCTAATTAGACCTGATGTCCTTCTGGGCCACCTTCAGGATGAAACCGCGGCAGAGGGAGCCGAGCCCCTTGCATGTATTTCATGAATAGAGCCTCTAGTTACTAATAAATGTGAACTGTGGGTACCCATGGAAAGCCAAAAGGTCAGAGGTCAGCTCAGTTACTTTTAGGATATTCCAAGAAAATAAAAACAAAGGAAGAAAGAGAGAAAAAAAAAGAGGAGGAAAAAAAAAAAAGATTTGAGAAAAGTAAAAAAACAAAAACCAAAAAAGACTGGACCCACTAATATGGGTCCACTAACATAGAATTGAGCCGATGAAATTATGTGATCAACGCCTTCCAAGGTCACATAAAAATTAATGTGTATGTCCTTCAGCTTTTCTATAGCTGAAAAATTATCTGGTATTCATCACTACATCATGCCTTGAACATCTTAAGTTTTTATTTATTTATTTATTTATTCATTTATTCAATCATTTATTTATTTATCTATCTATCTATCTATTTATTTATTTATTTATTTATTTATTTTTGCCATTAAATCATTTGCCTGAGCAAGGGCAAGGAGCACCCTTGTACTTCTCAAATTATCTGTATTCCACCCCCCAACCCCCCAAGGGACCAAGACTTTTTAAAAAGCAAAATAAAAATGAATCCTCAGGGGAAAATGACGTTCTTGGATGTCTTGGCAATGCCATAGAGCAATCAAAGTTTCTAAGCATGTTCTTTCAAATTCGTATTGCTCTTGTCATGAAAAGCATTAGTTTGCAGTCTGGCACTGGCCGGCAGACCAGACTTTAAGAAGCACTGCTTTAGAAAATATTTTGGGGGGCTAAGGTTTTTCCTGTGTTGGAGCTTTACTTGTATAAAAACAGGGTGAATGCTAAAGAAAAGTTTCTAACATCTTAGAGCACCCAATTATTCACTTTACGTGAGGGTATGCATTTTTGATCACTTTGTTGGCATACCCAAATAGTATGATCTGACATTGTTAGGAGTGCCATGCTATTTAGGTAACTGTGTTATGTGACAAAGATCAATTAAATACCTTCTTTTATAGCTTACATTTATGAACTAATTTGTATGATGATAGTACATTGTGGCTTACAGTTTGGGGAGACCAACTTTTAATTATAACCAGGGGGGCATCTGATTAAGAAAGGATGATCTTGATGTACTTAGCCAGGATAATAAATAGTTTCTTATCCCATCAGCATAATAGAGAGTGTCCATAACAACACAACACTTCATCTGACAGCTTATAATGAGTCGGTCAGGTTCTCACCCTGTTGAAAAGCTTGTAGCGGTTTTATATTATCTCAAATTTGCTGCATTTTTACACAAACAGTTCTCTAATTGCTGCATAAATTTACATTTTAAGCTTAATATCAAATTAAACAGCTTCTAAACACTATTGATATTCAGGATGGTATTTTAATGCACGTCAAGGCAACAAAATATTTCTTCAGGCTCAGAAAATTATTCATCCATTTATTTCTATATATTTATCATCTCCAACAATTGCTCTGTCGGAACTATTTAATCTTTGCATTTTTAAAACTCATTCAATCCTACATTAGATAAAAGTTATTAAGAGCCCATGCTCTGAAAAAAATAGATTTGAGATAACTAATTCATATATGTATTCATTCAAGATATCCAATATTTTAATATTTTAATATTTATTGATTTGAGAGAGAGAGAGAGAAACATGAATTTGTTGTTTCACTTATATATGCATTCATTGGTTCATAGGTGACCTCCTGGTTCATGGGTCCACGCTCAACCACTGAGACATTCTGGCCAGGCTCAAAAGATTATTATATAGCTTAATCATTCCTTCAAATCCATAGGTTCCCTATGAGGTAGGGAGTCATGTTCTCTCCTCACATTTTCTTTCTAGCATATGTTAACACTAGAGGCCTAGTGCATGAAATTTGTGCACTGCTAGGGTCCCTAGTGGCTGCTGGCTGCCGGCCGGGGCCTCCCTCCCTTCCCCCGGCCAACCCCAAGCCCTGGTCAAACTCCCAGATGACCTCCTGGTCGAGGGGACAATTTGCATACTACGCTTTTATTACATAGGATGTACATATATAAGACCACATTAGATTATATGTTTACTTCATTATATTTCCTCACTTGCAACTAATCTCTAGAACAGGGACCAATTAACTTCTCTTTGTTGGAATATTCCAGACACATCGCATAGCTGTCTGACAGTTAATTGGTAGCAAACACAAGTTGAATTATTAAAAGCAATGTGTAGTGTACATCTCAGTAAGGTCTTTAAATCTTGCTTTTCCACCCCCTTTCAAATAGCATTTCAAAGGAAGCAAATGTCTTAGTGTATTCGATATTTTGCAGCATGAATAATGCTTGCTGGCCAATAACGTTCTGTGGTTTTGCAGAAATAAAGACTGCCAGGATGCGAACAAAGAGAGGCTGTTTTCTCAGAGTCAGCCACCATCACTAGCGGTTGGCGATGACTGGAACGCAGGCAGTGGAGTGGGGAAGCTTCATGGTGTGTGAAGCGAGGGCTCCAGGTGTGGTTGCCATGGTGAAGCTGGAGGCGGGCTCACTAGAAAGCAGGGCATCATCTCGGATTGCTTTGGGCAGTGGTCGGCAAACTCATTAGTCAACAGAGCCAAATATCAACAGTACAACAATTGAAATTTCTTTAAAAAAAAAATAATTTATTTATTTTTCATATATAGTTTATTGATTTTTTACAGACAGGAAGGGAGAGGGATAGACAGTTAGAAACATCGATGAGAGAGAAACATCGATCAGCCACATCCTGCACACTCCCTACTGGGGATGTGCCCGCAACCAAGGTACATGCCCCTGACCGGAATTGAACCTGGGACCTTTGAGTCCACAGGCCGATGCCCTATCCACTGAGCCAAACCGGTCAGGGCTGAAATTTCTTTTGAGAGCTAAATTTTTTATTTATTTTTTATTTATTTATTTATTTATTTATTTATTTATTGCTTAAAGTATTACAAAGGGTATTACATATGTATCCATTTTATCCCCCTGCCCTAGACAGTCCCCTAGCCTCCCCTATCCCCCAGTGTCTTATGTCCATTGGTTATGCTTATATGCATGCATACAAGTCCTTTAGTTGATCTCTTACCCACCTACCTCCTGCCCCCCAACCCTCCCCAGCCTTCCCGCTGCAGTTTGACAATCTGTTTGAGGCAGCTCTGCCTCTGTATCTATTATTGTTCAAAAGTTTATAATGGTCTCTATTGTCCATGAATGAGTGAGATCATGTGGTATTTTTCCTTTATTGACTGGCTTATTTCACTTAGCATAATGAGAGAGCTAAATTTTTTAAACTTAAACTCTATAGGTAGGTACATTGTTATTAACTTAATTAGGGTACTCCTAAGCTGGCCTTTGCTATAAACGTCCTCAATCTGATGGAGGTGGGTTCGCTGAGGTCGACCCCTTCCAACTCTCCCATCCACACTCGTCTTGGATACTTGTTTCATCTACCTCCTTTCGTTCATCCTCTCTCTATGTCCAAACCGTCTCAACATGCCTTTCTCAATCCTTGACACTACATCCTCTTTCACTCCACAACATTCCCTAAAATTAACTTAATAAACTTTACTTAAAGTTTTAAGTCAACTTCGCACTGTACGTGCGCGCCCGCACGTGGTATTTTGTGGAAGAGCCACACTCAAGGGGCCAAAGAGCCGCATGTGGCTCGTGAGCCGCGGTTTGCCGACCACTGGGGAACCTATTTGGCTTTCTGAGATTGGTCCTGAGATGGAGCAGGGGCAACAATGAAGGAAGCTGGCGATCATTGACCAGGTCCTGACCATTTTGGGCCAATCACCATAGAGGTTGTGGTTTGGCTTTTTGGACTCAATGCGGCAGAGGTTTTGGTCAGAGTTTCATTACCCTGTATAGTCTGTAGATTTGTATATTCAGCCTCTGAGTGTGAATTGTTAGAATGCTATAGTGAAATAGCTTTGAAAGACAAAAATATAAACTTGCATGTTATTTACCCTAAAGAGGGGAAGGTATTGGGCCCTTAAAGAGGGTGATTCAGTGTCTGTCACAGGTACCCCATTGGTGATTGAGCGTAGGGATGTACAGGTGAAATGAGTGAACAGTGGTGGAAGGTGAAGGGGATTTCTGACAATATGCACTATGGATTTAAGTGATAAACTGAAGGCACATATAAGTTCTTTATATACCTGTTAGAAGATGCATTAGTCCACATTGTTAGAATACACCTTATTCTGGTCTAACTTTAATTATGGCCACATCAGCAAATTTCACACTGCCTCTCCAATTTAGAAGATTTTGCTAGCTGACTTTAGCTAGTTTATCCCAGCGGTGGGCCTAGTAATTCACATTAGCCCTGTGGAAGAGAAAATTGCACTTAAGTAGAAGAGTGATGTGTTCAAATGATAAATGTCCATGTTCGAAATCCTTCAATTTAGAAATATGAAACGGTGAGGAGCAGAAACATTGGTTACCCATTTTTTTCTTTGAATTATCATTTTCATCAATCACTTTCAAAACATAAATGGACTCTTTTAGTTCCCACTCAACTATCTCTCCCATATATTTTCTAAGAAGAATGTATGCATGTCACGCCTGTAAGAAAATGATGTATTTGTTATTGTGAAGTAGAACATTTGTTTTTCCAAAAGTCATAAAGGGGAAAAATTATTTTTCTCCCTTGGCAATAAGATTGTTTTATTAATAGAAAAGTGTTGGATTCTTTATAGTCTTACAAGCATTGTCTAAGACAGTTATATATAGGTTGTTCGCAAACCAATGACTTAATTAAGCCCATGATGTGGGGGGTAATCAGATATTCCCCATTGAGAGTATGACTAAAACCAGGTAGGAACTTGACAGTAAGTTATAGGAGTTGCAACAGAAAGGTCAGAATAGCTAGTTGACTCCTAAAAAACCTATAGCATATCATGCATAAATTGAAGTTGCTGTGGAACAGGGACTAACAGGAGAGAGTTACTAGTCATGGGAATAACGAAAACAATCAGATTATAGTTTGATCAACTTAATGGTGAGGTATCAGAATAAAATCCATGACTTTCTTCTTTGCTAAGATTATGACATGACCCTAAACCAGCCTTGGGCAAACTATGGCCCGCGGGCCGGATCTGGACTGTTTGAAATGAATAAAACTAAAAAAAAAAAAAAAAAAGACCGTACCCTTTTATGTAATGATGTTTACTTTGAATTTATATTAGTTCACACAAACACTCCATCCATGCTTTTGTTCCGGCCCTCTGGTCCAGTTTAAGAACCCATTGTGGCCCTCGAGTCAAAAAGTTTGCCCACCCTTGCCCTAAACCCATACTCTCCCTCTAACTCCCGTGTTAGGACTCCTGGCCATGTTAGGACTGGCCGTGTTAGGACTCCTGGCCTTGAAATGACAGAGGAAGTCTTGGTTCCCTTATCATCCTGTGTTTAAGCTTACTTCAAGCACCTCTATCTGAACTAGCCATTTCCTTCCTTTTTTTGTTGTTGTTAATCCTCACCGGAGGATGTTTTTCCATTCGTTTTTAGAGAGTGTGGAAGGATGGGGGAGAGACACAGAGAGAAAAACATCAATATGAGAGAGACACATTGATTGGTTGCTTCCGGCATGCACCCCAACCAAGGCCGAGGATAGAACCTGCAACTGAGGTACATGCCCTGGGACCCTTCAGTCTGCAGGCCGACACTCTATCCACTGAGCCAAGCCAGCTAGGGCTCTTTTTGTTTGTTTGCTTGATTGGTTTTTGCAACAAAAGCAGCCTCATCAGATCAGTTGATTTTGTAATAATATCCTCCTTTGGAAGAGGAAAAGTTATGCAAATGATGGCTAGTGGGGTCCCACCATTCTGGAGTTTTTCTATTAGGTCCGTAGGTAAAATTGTCCAACCACTCTGTTGCATTTGTTTATGCATATTTCCCTATATACCTCCATTCTGAATTGTATGGTAGAGACTATTGAATAACATGACATGACATTTTAATGTACCCAGTGCAGAATATATTTTGTGAGGATGGAGGAGTCAAACCTATATGAGAGGAAATTTCAAACATGGCATTAAATGAAAACAACAATGTGTGTGCTTCCTCCAACCTCAGAGCTCTATAACCTTTTGATCTTAAAGTAGTTAGTGCTATGTCAGGCTCTTCTATACAGCCCACTTTCTTCTTAAGATGAGTGCAATATTTCAGAGATGAGAAAGCTAGGAGAAACCAGAGATGTAAATGAATAATTTTTACAGATGTTTTGCTCATCTCAATTTTGCATTTTGAATGGAACCCGCCTCATCAGACATTTTCTTTGAGCAAACACTAGTGTTTGCCCCTTGTGCTCTGAGCTGCCTTTTCCTGCCCGGAGGGAGAAAGAATATCCATGGAATCTTTTATGTGTTAAGGCAGTGGTTCTCAACCTTCTGGCCCTTTAAATACAGTCCCTCATGTGGTGACCCAACCATAAAATTATTTTCGTTTCCACGTCATAACTGTCATGTTGCTACTGTTATGAATCATCATGTAAATATCTGATATGCAGGATGGTCTTAGGCGACCCCTGTGAAAGGGTCGTTTGACCGCCAAAGGGGTCGCGACCCACAGGTTGAGAACCGCTGTGCTAAGGGAACAGATGCCGGCTTAGAATTCCACCAAGAGCAATATCAAGCAGCTCTCATAACAAAGAAAATTTCATTCTCTGGAATCACGAATTGTTTTGGGTCCAGGTTAAGGATGATATTAACTTGCCCGGAATTGGCAGTCTACGTGGGTCGAGTCCAGTTGCTGCTGACTGTACCAGTACCGGCCCTAATACTGGGACAGCTAGGGAATGGTGCCATTCAGAGAAATGGAAAAGTGAAATTGAAGTATAAAATGACTTAGTCTCCACTCTGTGCTTTATTCACACTGCCAATTTAAAAGCCTTAACGTTTTGATCTTCTCAGGCACAATGCCACTTAAATGCATCCTTTCTCTGTGTGTTCAGGGCGGGGGTGATGGGCGGGGGTGCATGATTTAAGCGTATATTGCCATGACCTGCAAGAAGCTCAAGATAGAACCGTTTTTGCAGAGGCACCGAAAGGCAAAGCAGATTAGTTCCCCCCGTGAGTGCCCAGATACAGAGCCTAGAGAGTGTTTGGCTCACTGTTGGCAAGCTGTCTGGTTCCTGCCAACCCCGAATTCTCAGGGATGACAGCAGGCATTGTCATGGCTGCTGCCTGACAAGTGGAAGGGAGAGAGGGGCAAGATGAGGGAAGGAAATCCCATTGCAGTGCAACCCCCAAAGCTTCTCCACACAGCACAGCAGCTGAGCAAACACCCGGCATGTCACAGGCCGGAGGGTCCCTCTCCTTTGAGCCCAGATAGGGTGTCATCCATGCGAGCAAGAGGCTCTGCAACTGAAGCTATTTTTGGAAATGTCTCGTCTTGGAGCTCACAGCGGTAAGGGCACACCAAGGTCCCACACAGGGATGTCACACAGAAATTTAACTGACAGAAACACAAGGGTTCATATTAGGGGAGAAGGAAAGAGAGAATGAAGACCCAAGGTTTTCAGGAGTACAGATTATTTGATGAGTCTATATCCCAGAGTGGACATGACTTCAGAGTCAGGATGATGTGCTTTTTTTTTTTCTTTTAAATATATTTCTGTTGACTTCAGAGAGGAAGGGAGAAGGAGGGAGGGAGAGAGGGAGGGAGGGAGAGGGAGAGGGAGAGGGAGAGGGGGAGAGAGAGAGAGAGAGAGAGAGAGAGAGAGAGAGAGAGAGGCATCAATGATGAGAGAGAATCATTGATCACTGCCTCCTGCATGCCCCCTACTGGGAATCAAGCCCACAACCCGAGCATGTGCCCTGACCAGGAATCGATCCGTGACCTCCTGATTTACAGATTGATGCTCAACCACTGAGTCACGCTGGCCTGCCAGGGATGATGTTCTTTTTGGGGGCCTGTCACTGGGAAATAGATCCTCTCCATCTCCCTAAACCTACCATGCTCCAACAATTCAAAGAAATACACTTTTTTTTTTAAAAACAACATCTCTCCTGAAAATATGCCAATAACTTTAAATGGTGTCACCTAATGCTGGGAAAATAAGGTGCCTGACATGGCATGCCATTCTCTTATTTTACCCCTTAATAAGCTATTTTCAAGGGAAACTTTGTCCAGACACAGTTTTTACCTTCTGCACTGGCTTTGGAATGCCACCTCTAGGTGGGCGAGCACCATGGGAAGCGTGTGTATTTCACTAGAGGACATTCATGGCATGTCCCAGTTTGTGACAGCATTCCAGCAAACAGAGCCGCCTTTCCTAAGATGAGCATTGTGCACACAAATATTTGCATTTGGAAGGTGACCATCATGTGAAAGGCCCCCAAATCTTTATGTGACTATTGCATATGTAGCAACATTGCCACCAAAGGTTATTATTTCACACAATGATACGTTTAAAATAATGACTTTCATTATCTCACATACTTAGAATGGTAGCTGGTCAGAACCAAGAGGTTGCTGGTTTGATTCTCGGTCAGAGCACATGCCCGGGTTGTGGGCTCCATCCCCAGTAGGGGCGGTGCACAGGAGGCAGCCGATTGATGATGTTCCTCTCTCATAGATGTTTCTATCTCTATCCCTTCCCCTTCCTCTCTCTCAATAAAAATATATATTAAAAAAAGTGAGGGGAACTTTTAAAATAACAACTTAGCACAATTAAAAGAACTAATCTGGCCCTAACCAGTTTGGCTCAGTAGATAGAGCGTTGGCCTACAGACTGAAGGGTCCCAGATTCTATTCCAGACAAGAGCATGTATATACCTTGGTTTCGGGCACATCCCCAGTAGGGGGTGTGCAGGAGGCAGCTGATCAATGTTTCTAACTCTCTATCCCTCTCCCTTCCTCTCTATAAAAAAAAAATCAATAAAATACATAAAAAAATAAAAGAACTGATCTGTTCAAGTGTTACTTAAGTAGAAAGGCTAAATAGACTTGTCTTGCATTCTTGATGGAAAACAATTTAACCTCCAGAAGGAGACAGACCTCATTGCCTTAGGTCCATAAATTAGCAACCAAAAGCATACTGAACTTAACGTTATAATAAATATTCATATCTATAAGAGTGGGGCTAACTCTAGACTTACTTTTTTGGTAGCTTTTTCTTTGCTATCTTCTATCTCCTCTCCGCCCTCCCACATGGTACCTGGGAGACGTCCCTCCTGGCCTACCAACCACTCTTACTTACATGCCTCTTGGAGTCCCAGAGAGATAAAGTGACATCTTATTATCAAAGACTCACAGTCATAATTAGAATTTTATGCCGGTTATGGGAGGAGAAGGTATCCACGCTGGTCGATAGGGGACATGGTTGAGTCTGTGGGAGTCTTCAAATCACAGTTGGTTGGGAATTGCCTGCTCTTTTTTATAGTTCTAGTTAACTCAGGAAGAGAATCTTAATCTAAATGTCAAGATAAGGTTTAGAAACATTTTTATAACATATAGAATTGTTTAAGATGTAAAGGAGCTTGTGAGTTACCTACTCCAACTTTTCCTCACATAAGTAAACGTAACTGAGAGAAGACATATGTAGAAATTATCATTATAATATTCACATAAATCAGACAATGGAATTCTAAATATATTTGTGGGATACAGTCTTACAGATGAATACGAGTATTCTTCAAAGAAAAGCTGCCATGGTAATTTCCAAGGTAAAAGAAAAAATAAAAATTTCTCCAGAAATGGACTCCGTATTCAAAGCTTGCACATAGATTTTAATCTCAGGTCGTAAAAACCTTATAAAAACGTCAGTGAGTAACCATGACGAGAAAATAACAAGGAGTCTGAGCATCCATTAGATGAGAATGAGACCAATCAAATTTGGGTACAAAGAGAGGGCAGTACAGTAAAGTAATTGGAGTTGTGCACAGAAAAAGTTACCCACGAGACATAAACAGATCTAAGTGAGGATAAATATGAACTACACAGATCTTAATAATGCTTCTTGTTGATGCGAGCAGAATCCCAGAAGAGAGCCTGCAAAGCTGAACAATTCATTGGCTGGCAATAGAAGAAAATAAAATGTGGAAACAGCGAGAGAGGGTCTTAGATGTTATTGTAAAGTTAATGCGCTGTGGAAAGGAGCGGAGAGATAAACAGACCCAGCTCGGCTGTATCAACCAAAGTTCAGGAAAGTGGGTAAGAGAATTCACTGCCTCTTTCTCCTCTTCTATACACAGAGGAAGCAATCTGCCCAGAAATCGTTCTAGTAGGTTTGACACAGATGACTTTAAAAATCAGCTGAACTGGAAAACATCATTAGTAATGAAAGGAAAGAAAATATAATTAATCACAGAGAAGACTCATCTTTCTAAATGGGAGGAGAAAAAAAAAAGAAAACTTGGAAACATAGCATGGCCCTTAATGCTGGGGCAGGCGTGAACAATGCCTTTTTTTGAAACATACGTTTTAAGAAGTGTTTTTCTCTTATTTTTTATTGATTTCAGAGAGGAAGGGAGAGGGAGAAAGAGAGAGGAACATCAATGATGACAGAGAATCATTGATCGGCTGCCTCCTACATGCCCCTTACTGGGGATCAAGCTTGCTGGGAATCAAACCTTGGCCTCCTGGTTCATAGGTTGACACTCAACCACCGAGCCACAACCATACCGGCTGGGCTAGAACTATTTTTCTATATTTCAAAGGGGATGGTTTGATGAGCTCCATCCTCTATGCCCCCAGTAAATCTTCCTGAACTTTGCTTCCCCTGTTTCCCAGCCATGCACCCCACTTGCTCACCATTTATTCTCAAATTATTGTATTTCTCTGACCTATTTATTAAGAAAGTTCAGAACTCCAAGCTGAATCCTCTCTCCCACCTGCCTCGCCACGAAAGATTTATATCTACCAGGCTTACCTCCAATTCTCCATGTTCAGCTGATGGGGGTGGGGGTGTGTTTTGTGCCTTTTACTTTCACCAGCTCCATCCTCAACCCTGATCTCAGTGTTTTCTATCTTTATTCAATAAAGACTTGATCCGCAGATCAACCAGGATGACCTTAATGTTTCCATCATCTCAGCTGTTACCTCCACTGGGAAATTTAGACCAGGGCCCCTCCACACTTGATGGGAGTTTACTCAGTGTCTGACACATGCAGGGCCTTGGTAAGTTTAAATTAACCCCAGCCAGTATCGCTCAGTGGTTGATCGCCAACCTATGAACCAGGAGGTAACATTTCGATTCCTGGTCGGGGCACATGCCTGGGTTGTGGGCTTGCTCCCCAGTTGTGATCAGTGCAGCAGGCAGCTGATCGATGATTCTCTGTCATTATTGATGTTTCTATCTCGTCTTCCCTCTCCCTTCCTCTCTGAAAATAATAAAAATACACTTAAAAAATAAAAGAATGATAGAACTATGAAATATTAGTATGTGGTCTACCTAAAAAAATATAATTGTTGTTCTTTTAAATGACTGAGATACTAATTTGGAAAAGTGTGTGTGTGGGGGAAATGAAAAATGAAAATTTGGGATGTTATTATACAGATGCTTTTATTTTCTCTGTAGGTTGGGAAGATATATAACGTAGCTGGGTTTGGTAAGGAACCTTTTGAAACCTTTCCTAAGCTGACAAATATTTGTGGGATAAGGACATCCACATTCTATCAGAAAGCACGCTGTATCTTGTTATTTCTGCAGTATTTAAAAATGATCCGACTGCTTCAATCCCAGCCAGAGCTAATTTAACGAGAAAACATGGCCGCCTTCACTCTGTTGCTGAAAGGCAGGTCAAGGAAGGTTCTGATACGATTCTTTCCGGTATACATTTTAGTTTCTGCAGTAAAACTTCTCCAGATTTCTCCCCTTGGAAATCGTAGCTTACCTTGTCAGGTCTTCCCTGGCAAGAGGATAGGTAATGGCAGGATAGCGAGTTAATACTCATTAGATCACTGATTAGTGTTAGGCGAGTTAATACTAACTAGATCAGGTTATGGGTTGACAGATGCTCAGTAATTAAACCGAAAGCTGTGGCTACGGGGATTCCTACACAATTCGGTGACAGCGCATGACAGCACACCCTCCCAGCCCTCGCTGGTTTGGCTCAGCGGATAGAGTATGGGCCTGTGGACTGAAGGGTCCCGGGTTCCATTCCGGTCGATCCCCTGTAGGGGGGGTGCAGGAGGCAGCCGATCAATGATTCTTTCTCATCATTGATGCTTCTCTCTCTCTCTCCCTTTCCCTTCCTCTCTGAAATCAATATAAATATATTTTTTTTTAAAAAAAGGAAACATAGCTTTCCATAACATCCGCTGAATATTTTCCATGCACCAGGTCTTCTTCTGAGCATTTGGCATGAAGTAATGTACCTAATCCTCTCAACCTCCCTTGCAGACAGGTATTATTATACCTTTTTTTTTTTTTTTCAACCAAGGAAACAGAAAAACAGAGTTTAGTAACTTGGTCAAAGTCATACAAGTAGAAAGCGGGAAGTGGTTTAGCTCCAGACTCATTGGATTTCAGAACTCATCCTAAATAAAATACAAGGTTCCAGTACTTTTAAATTTATACTTCCCTTTGTACTATTTAAATATTAATAACATACTTGGTATAAAAATTTGTTTCAATTTCAGGGCCTCAAAGGATCCATCCTATCTTTCTTTCCCGTGTTTTCTTTCATAATAACATATTCTCATCTTCGGTCCCCATTTTTTCCTTTTCCATTATTTCTGCCGCAGCACTTTTCAGATGCTGGCTTTTACTCATGTTATAAGTTATTTAACTACGTTTATAAGACTTATTATCTGCATTCATTCTTCTAAGACTTTCAAAAATATCAACTTATTTAGCCTTTTATAACCCATCGATTGGTATATTTTCATTATCCCCCTTTCACAGATGAGAAAACAGAGGCAGAGAGAGGGCTAGGGATGTTTCCAAGGTCACCGAGCTGGTCAACGGTGAAGCTGGGATTTGACCCCCTGCATTTCAGACAGGGTCCCAGGGCCGTGCTGCTCATTGGCCATGTTACCTGTGCTTATCCGTCTTTAAAATAAGTCTTTCATATTGGGCATGATCTCCTAGAGCAGAATGAAGTCTCTTTTATATATGTAAATATATTTCAGAGAGGAAGGGAGAGGGAAAGAGAGATAGAAACATCAACGATGAGAGAGAATCATGGATCGGCTGCCTCCTGCACGCCTTCTGCTGGGGATCGAGCCCACAACCCAGGCATGTGCCCTGACCAGGAATAGAACTGTGATCTCCTGGTTCATAGGTTGATGCTCAACCACTGAGCCACACCAGCTCGGCAAAGTTGTTATATATTGATATTCAACACAGCGTCTATGGAAATGGTTACTAGGGTAAAGGGAAGTCATAATCCAAAGAATTTAGAATGTAATTTCTGTTGTAGAAGACACCGTATACCCACTGATTAGAATATTTATATTTGGGGGAGGGGGGGCTGGGGACACGTCTCAAGCTAGAAGAAGAAAATGAAGGAAAGTAAAATAACAAGGTCAGGGTTAGCAGATGTATCTTTGGTGCTGTTACCGAGAGAGAGAAAGAACGACAAGTGAGTAGCTGGCAGACAGCCCAGGCAGCGGAGGCTGACACCGTAGCCTTATTTCATAGCAAGCCGAAAGTGCTGACGCGAACGAGAGGCCCCCAGCAGGTAAGCAGAGGGTGCAGACTGCTCAGTGACAGTGGCCGATGGTGGTCCTGCGATCACTTATATCGCAGCAGGGTCATCCATGTGAAACGATGATAAGAAAGGATGGGAGGGAACATCCAAAGCTTTGCTACATGGAGCTTTAGGGCCATGATGATTTTATCCGTTTTATCGTATTCTTTAAATTTTTTTTTTTCCTGATACCACCTTTGTCCCTCTAGGATAGTATTCCTCACCTTCTGTTCATGATTGCAAGATTCCTGTGGCTTTCTCTGCAGCCACCGTTACATAGACACTCTCTTGAAATTGATGACATTTTCATGGCTCTCTTCAACTTTCTCATATTTAGTTTTCACTCTGGTTCCCACTACTATTTCCCTCCCCCCTGGGGCAATGGCCTATGCTTGGGTAAATGATACCATTGAAGCTATTTTGAGTCCCATTTCCTTAGACTGGAGCTCTCTGTTATTTGAGAGCGGATGTTACTGCATTGATATGTTATGCCTTATGGGCAATCCATTTGCATTTTAACTGGCGCCTTTTGAATGCCTGGCTCCATAGAAGAAACTTGTAACCCTGACATTACAAGGAAAGACGGTTGTGAGAGAACATTTTCCCCTCAAACCATATCATTCTGGTCGTGTTTGTTCAAGTCTCTTCCCTAAAAGTAGCCACTGCCTCTATTACTCGATATAGGGCTTCTGGAGACAAATCTATCGACACTGGAAGCGTTCATTTAGCAGATATGCATTCTCTATCTGCTGGATGTCAGGTATTAAGCTTGGCATCAGAGTAGCGCAAATAAATAAGACAGACCCTGCACTCAAGGAGGTCAAGACTAATAGGGGAGACGGACAACATTTAAAAGGCTATCAAAATACAGTGGCAGAGATAAGCACAGGGATTTCAGGGGCTTTAAAAAAGGTACTCAACACAGGAGACAGTGGGTTAGGCATCCGTAGAAAATTGAGAAAGAACTCCCGAGTGGCCTAATATCTAAGTTATCCAAGTATGAGTTGTACTGATTATCTTGAAGTACACGTTGACATACAAATATGAAAGAGCCGAAACCGGTTTGGCTCAGTGGATAGAGCGTCGGCCTGGGGACTGAAAGGTCCCAGGTTCGATTCCGGTCAAGGGCATGTACCTGGGTTGTGGGCACATCCCCAGTGGGAGATGTGCAGGAGGCAGCTGATCGGTGTTTCTCTCTCATCGATGTTTCTAACTCTCTATCTCCCTTCCTCTCTGTAAAATATCCATAAAATATATTTTAAAAAAAATATGAAAGAGAAAGAGGGAGGAGGTAGGAAAGGGGAAGGAGATGCTAGTTAAAGAGAAGGAAGAGCATTAACAGAAAAAGAAACCACGGTGGGTGTAGAGCTGTGAGCTATTGTATGTAAACAGGGCTTAATTAGGGGAGGGGTAAAGTGTGAGCTGGAGAGGGAATTATGGGCCAGGCAGAACAAACTTCTCAAAGGAGAGTGTTCCCCTTGATTTCTCTCTAAGTTCAGGAATTCCTAAATTGAAAGACACATTTTAACATAGAATAATGGATCTTCAAGGTATATTGAAGCATTTCTTCATGTATTCACGGGCATGGCATAATGGCTCACATACATAAGTTACCGTTTTCCCTCTTTTTCTGGGGATTTCTCCACCATCTGAATCTCTCATTTCCTTTCCGAGACGATGACCTTCATAAATGAATAGTGTTTCAGAAGTTCAGAAATGAAACATGGAGTTGAAGACCGGCGTAGGGTTTTATTTTTTTCTTTTCCATTTAATCGGGGTTTAACACAGAAAAGTACTTGGCATAGAAGACCATGGATACCTAAATATATTGACCCTGCTATGACAATCGCCTTCGCCTGTGAATTCACATATGCCATATCTATCCAGCAGGCAAAATATTACCCTAACCTATTTGCCTTCCTCCCAAAGATGCTGATGAGTAGGACCCCAGAGACATTCTCAGGTGAAGACAACCACGCTCCCAGAGGGGTCTCCTAAGAGTCCTGGGCATTTTATTCACCTAAATCAGGCGCCGTATAGGACACCTGTCTTAAGGGATCTCTTACAAGATACCACAGATCTGACAGCCATATGGTCTTTGGCAAGACATTTAAGCTCTAGAGACTTCAGGTTCTTCTCTAAGAAAATGAAGTAAATGTAAGTACCTATAAAATAGTGCACCACCCTGTCCAAAAAGGTTAAGCGTCTGTGTAAGAGTGTACATGTATGCACATTTCATATTACAATTCCAATTGATTTACATAAGCCTAAAGCACACTAGTCCGTGATGGTTTCTTTCTTTTTTAATGACCTGCATTTTAACATCCTATATAATAAAAAGCTGATATGCAAATCAACCTAACAGTGGAACAACCGGTCACTATGATGCGCACTGACCACCAGGGGGCAGAGGCTCAATGCCCCCCCCCCCCCCCCCCATGGTCAGTGCCGCTCAGCCAGGGGCAGGGTTCACTACTGGCAAGTGCAGCGGCGGTGATGGGAGCCTCTCCCGCCTCCACGGCAGGCAGTGCTAAGGATGTCTGACTGATGGCTCAGACATCCCACGAGCGCTCCCAGAGTGTGAGAGGGCACAGGCTGGGCTGAGGGATCCCCCCAAGTGCATGAATTATCGTGCACCGGGCCTCTAGTTTATTATAATATTAGTTTAACTGAACTTTTAAAATATTAGTTTAACCTTGGCACTCAGAGGAATTACCTACTCACAATATTTCCCCCCATTTTTTTTTTAAAAAAATCAGTATGTTAGAAATGTCAAATTAACATTAAAAGGACAAAAATTAAAGCCCTTCTTTGATTTGTCCTTAGAATACTCTTAAAGATTGGCCATACATATATCAGAAAAGCATGTCGTATTCTTAACACAAAAACTAATCAGTAAAAGATTCAGATACATGGCAGCTTATGTGAACTTTGGAAATGCTAAAACATTGAATTTTATTTTTGAACGACAGTGTTCTTGGAAAAGAACATTTCCATTTCTTGTTTACTCACATTAAATAATAATTACAGACATTTTCTGGTTCCTTCTGCTCATTTTGGCAAAGAAAGGAATTTAAGTTCATTCTCATGAATTTCCTCTGGGACTTAACATATAATTTCTGTCAAGATATTTTGATAGATGGCAGTTTGGAAAGATTAAGTGATTCATTTAATGTGACAGAAGGAAGTCCCTGTGCAGAGCTGAGAATGGGATTCAGCTCACTGGGTAATCATTAAGAAATCTTCTCTATCTCTTATTTTAAAATTTATTTTAAATTAAATGACTCGTTATAAGCCATTTGCTGAATATGGGTTGTTTAGCAGATCCCTGGATCCACCTGCCAGACTTTTCTAGTAGAATATAAACTCTCATTTTTTTTCTTTATTTTTTTAAAAAAAATATTTACTAAATGATTTGGGTGACATTGGTTAATATGATCATGTAGGTTTCAGGTGTGGGTTTCTATGTTCCAAGAACTGTATATTGCACCATGTGCCCACCACCCAAACAGACCAGCCTTCATTAGAAATGTTTTCTGAATATATGCATCGTGGATTGTCATTCTTGACCAAACGCTATCTGTGTCCTAAGAAAAACCTTTCCCTAAGACACGGTTTCAGGGTCCATCTCTACACACCCTCTGCTTATGTCCATCTCATCAAATCCTAAGGAAACCGGCTGTTAGGACATTTATTCCTAAGACCTAAGCCTTTGGGGCCTTTGGTAACCTGATCACCATTATGGCTTCAATTCTTGCTTAGCTATGGACATAGACTAAATGCCAAGTAAATATTGTTGAAAATCTAGAATATATGCAAAAACAATAAAAGCAATAAAAGCGTTTCACTGAGTTTATTCACTGAGAAATGGATTAGTGTTTAAAGCACTTAATGGTTTAATTATTCACATAAAATTGTATTTATTATGTTTGGACTGACTAGGTGTTGTGCTTGCCTAAAACTGCTCCTTTACTCATTCAGACATGTTTAGGAAACACCTACAATGTGCCGGGCCATCAGCGCTGGCCTGCTGACTCCATACGTATCCCCTGAAACGTTTAGATAGTATCAATGCTCTATTGCAATCATAAAAAAGAGACATACCATTAGCATGCCTGACAGTCATTTTACATTCATTGATATTATAGTGCATATTAATCTCATCAGTATCATGTTCATCATAATTGTTGCCTCTTAATTTTTCAAAACAAATTTTTAGTTAGGTAGCCTTAAAAGACTAGGAGAAATGGTTACCAGCATTGGAGAGTGATTAGCATTAGGTGTGGACAGAATGATTCTTTGGGAGAGAGAAGACCATTCATTCATTCATACGAGCAGATGGCCCTACTTTAGCATGGCTTACTCTACTCCAACTTGTCGGCTGCCTATACAGTATGAAAAAGAATCGAGCAAACACCTCCCCCCCACCCCCCCCCCCACCCCCGAGAAAACATGAAAAGTACTTTGGGTCTTCCTGAACATGTTTTTACCTGGACGTTTGTAGGTGCTTTTGCCCCCTAAGGAATTTTCATAGATTTTTAGTAGTTTTCCAGTAAATGTCCACAAATTTTCAAAATTATTGAACATTTTAATAGTGTTGCAGATGAAATGAGATTGGCCGGTTTCCACATAATGATGTACCAAAAAAAAAAAAAAAGGACAAGGGAAGGAGAAATCCAACCTTAGAAGATAAAAGCTGAGTGAGAGAGGATTGAACTCTGAAAACATTTTGAAGGTTGTGTGCACAGTAACTTCAGATCCCTGATCTGATCTCTAATGACCAGAATAAGGGTCACCTTTTACACTTGAAAGGGATTATAAACATATGAAAGTGTTTTCCCAGAAAGGTGATCTTGTTGGGAGAGATTCAAGAATAGTTCAGATACTTTAATCGATGGGGAGTGGGGGGTGGGAGGGATGCATGTGGGGCCCGTCAAAGGGAGTTAGAGGCACTCAGTGTAACATCTTGAAAAACTACTTACTGGAAGGCTTCAGTGATCGATCTGCTCCAGGATGACATTTTCTTCATATTTTTACACGTTTAACGTTAACAGAGACATTTAATGCTCCTTGTCCATCGGTTCCAATAATTGTGCGGCTACAAATTATTCGTTGTATTGCCAGAAAGTTACCACCTTAGCTTTCCCCTCCTAAATCTTAAGAGAAAGCCAATAGGTACATATTGAAGGGGGGAGGGTCTCCTTTGGAGATTGAATTGGGGGAGGAGACCTCTGCTCTGTGCCAGTCGTTAGATTTGGGGGGAGCTGTGGCCTCCTCCACGTTAGCCAGAGAGCTCTAACCAACCTGCTTCCTTACAGGTGACCCACGCATGCGGACCCGTCCCTTATTCAGGGCCATTCTTCGTCGTCTTTCCAAC